>NC_091768.1:1212121-1515151 GCF_029378745.1 Bos indicus | reverse complement strand
TTGTAGAGGTATGTACATCACCGATGCATAAATGCTCCTGGTCTTATTGTCTCCTGACATCCAAGAAAGGCCAGACCCTTCACATAGATCTATTGCTGATTTTCCAAAGATTGAAACTTACAAAGACAATCCACTTGTTACATATCTGCTCTCTAGTTTTTGTGATGAGTATCAGTTCATTTTAGTCACTAGGTCATGTGCGACTACTTGCGACTCCATGGACTGCAGCATACCAGGCTTCCCTATCTATCACCAACTCCCAGAGCTTGCTCAAATGCATGTCCATTGAGTTGATGATGCCATCCAACCATCCCATACTTTGTTGTCCCCTTCTCCTTCTGTCTTGAATATTTCCCAACATCAGGGTCTTTTCTAATCAGTGAGTTCTTCCCATAAGGTGGCCAAAGTATTAGAACTTCAGTTTCAGCGTCAGTCCTTTCAAAGGAATATTCAGGCCTGATTTTCTTTAAGATTGACTGGTTTGGTCTCCTTGCAGTCCAAGAGATTCTCAAGAGTCTTTTCTAACACCACAGTTCAAAACTATCAATTCTTCAGTGTTCATCTTTCTTTGCAGTCCAGCTCTCACATCCGTTTATGACTACTGGAAAACCATAGCTTTGACTAGACAGACCTCTGTTGGCAAAGTAATGTCTCTGTTTTTTAATATGCTGTCTAGGTTGGTTATAGCTTTTCTTCCAAGGAGCAAGCGTCTTAATTTCATGGCTGCCATCACCATTGCAGTGATTTTAGAGCCCAAGAAAATTAAGTTGCCACTGTTTCCAATGTTTCCCCATCTATTTGCCATAAAGTGATAGGTCTGGATGCAATAATCTTAGTTTTTTGAATGTTGAGTTTTAAGCCAGCTGCCAGAGTCCAGCTCCAGCAGCCAGGGATTCAACCTGAAGAGATGGACAGTGTCGGTGATGATAATGTAGCCTCTGACTCACAGTTAGGGACTACATGTTTATTTCAAGCTTCAGGTTCTCTTTTATACTTTGACAAAAGCATTAGGTCAGAGGTTTGACATTTTTAGTTTCCCCCACCCAGATTTACTGTACTTAACTTGTGATTACATTGTAACTCATGCTACATTCCTCAGTTTATTTCTTATCTTTCTAAATCCTGTTTGCCCCTAGCATCTTAAGATCATTATCTCCTGCAAAGGCTTCTAGCTATTCTTAATTAATCCTAAACCCTAAACTTAGCAAACTTCTTTTGCCATAAACATTCCCCTCACAAACAGGTTTCAGACAATAATCCTTCCCATGGCCTCAAGCTGTGGCCTATGTGCTCATCCTGGGACATTCTTTGTAAAGATCTTTGAACAAATGTCAATTGTTATTTTATAGATTATTTTCTGAGCACAACTGTAGAAGGCGTTGTGCTTTCTCATGCTTCTCTCAAGCACATTAACATTCTTTCCAGCCAACTCAACCGAAGAAAGGAAAGAACAAGTCAGAATCATAAGGCCTAACTCCTTCATCCTGGGGCCATGCCTGCGAGATGAGGAAAGGGGGTTGGGGCCGTGCCTCCATTTTGTCAGTAATGCCAATGCAGCTCCCGACATCTCCCCCTTTCTTATTTTTTAGAGCATAAGTATGAAACTCAGTAGATAAAGCAGAGACACTTTGGTTGAGTATTCTGAAAAGGCATGGGGCTATTACACAAATCAGAACCAACAGGCATAAGCACATGGCCACATTAATCATTATTGTAAAAAAGGATCCTTGGGAAACATATCCCTCCAGATTTTTTAAAAATGGAATTACAAAGCCATTGAGAGGAAAAGTCAGACTCCACCTGTTTCATACTCTGAATATCCTGATGTAACTTAGAAATATCAATACTAAAATCTGAATGATTCCTAATGTGTTCCCAAGAATGTATGGAGTCATTCACTTGTAGAGGGGTAACGCACATCCATTTAAATTCAGCATGGCACCTTAAAGACAACTTAATTTGTAAATTCATAACTTCTTGCCCTATAAGCAGGACTGCTTCTTCTAAAGAATTGACCTTATTTTCTATTTTCCTGTCTATAATTTCCTGTGTAGTAAGAGCTACAGAGACATTTCAGGGCAGCTGATCGACAAACAAGGCAGTATGGCCATGCCTGCGAGATGAGGAGAGGGGGTTGGGGTCATGCCTCTGTTTTGTCAGTAATGCATAATGTGGCTCCTGACAGCCAGCTTTTTCACTCTCCTCTTTCACTTTCATCAAGAGGCTGTTTAGTTCTTCTTCACTTTCTGCCATAAGGTGGTATCATCTGTGTATCTGGGGTTATTTATATTCCTCCCAACAATCCCGACTCCAGCTTGTGCTTCATCCAGCCTGGCATTTCACATGATGATGTCTGCATATAAGTTAAGTAAGCAGGGTGACAATATATAGCCTTGATGTACTCCTTTCCCCATTTGCAACCAGTCTGTTGTCCCATGCCCAGTTCTGACTGTTGCTTCTTGACCTTCACACAGATTTCTCAGGAGGCAGGTCGAGTGGTCTGGTATTCCCATCACTTGAAGGATTTTCCACAGTTTGTTGTGATCCACATAGTCAAAGTCTTTGGCATAGTCAATAAAAAAGAAGTAGATGTTTTTCTGGAACTCTCTTGCTTTTTCAATGATCCAACAGATGTTGGCAATTTGGTCTCTTGTTCCTCTGTCTTTCTGGCTTGGAGAATTTTGAGCATTACTTTGCTAGTGTGTGAGATGAGTGCAATCGTGTAGTAGTTTAAACATTCTTTGACATTGCCTTTCTTTGGGATTGGAATGAAAACTGTCCTTTTCTAGTCCTGTGGCCACTGCTGAATTTTTCAAATTTGCTGGCATATTGAATGCAGCACTTTAACAGCATCATCTTTTAGGATTTTGAAATAGTTCAACTGGAATTTCATCACCTACACTAGCTTTGTTCACAGCATTATTTGCTTGCACAAGTTTTTGTTTTATCCCTCCAAGCATCTCTGGGTAATATGGGGTTTGATTCTAAAGGTAATTTCGCCCCTCTTACCATCTTGTGGAGGGTTCCTCTTTTCCCTTGAATGTGGGGTAACCTTTTTTTTTTTGGTGGAGTCAAACATTTTCCTGTCGATGGTTGTTCAGCAGCAAGTTGTAGTTTTGGAATTCTCACAGGAGAAGACAAGTGCATGTCCTCCTACTCCACTATTCTGTGAAATCTATGTGATGAGCATACTGAGATATAAGTTAACTTTGTTCATTTCATAGTTAGTAAAAATAGACAGCATTCAATCCTTTTAATTACACTATATGTTAATCTCACATTTATTTTCACATTTCAGTATGCTATGTTTAAAATTAATATAACATAGTGTTAATATTTTATAAATATATATGTATACAATCATAACTTATGAACATAGTTATCAACTTCTGAATGGTACATGGATTATTTTGTGACAGATATTGGACAATTGTCCATCTTAATAGTCCCTTTTTAGCTGTCATTGGAAGAGTAGCTAAGTGATTAACAAAGTCAATAGAGTGAAAAAAAACAAACTTTCAATAGTACTTTCTGTGTATATAGTTTTAATATCTAGTAAACCACTGAGATTTGACACTAACTTTTATTTCAGTTATTTAAAGTGGAAATAAAGATCGGGTGCTTAGTTTTTATATACCAACTAGTTATATCTCATCAAGCTCCAAACATTTTTAGATTTTGTACTGAAAAGGCTCTGTTTTACAACCATTATTGTACCATATGGAATTACTATTAAATACAGTACAGAAAATCATAAATAATGTTTTTTCTAAACATATTTTCAAAAGAATTCCATCACTATAGACAAATCAATGAAAATATTTAATCAAACTCAGGCCTATATAGCTATAAATTACCAAAAATATCAAAAGAAACTTATATTGTCTTATCCCTTAAGAGAAAAACATGATAATGGTGAAATATATATTTTTATATTTATATATTTTGAATCATAGAGTCTGTTAGAGAAAACCTACTTTGACACTGTGAGGACAAGGTGATTTAAGATCTATTTTCCAACTCAAATATCTCATATTCACATATAATATTCTCTTCTTTAGAAGATTTCACAATATAAATGCAAAACAGGTCAGATAAAAAGTGGTGCAGTTTTAATATCACTGCCTTTGCCACCTGTAAGCATGGCTACATGAACATCTCTATTGGTATACCTTCTCTGATGAAAACTTTATTTCCATGTGATCAATATTCTACCCCCAGAGAAACATTTTGAGGGAGAATAATGAATACAAAATGAAAATCAGGTACCACTGTATTATTTATATCATTTCTCCTTTTTGTTGAGAAAATATGTTATAATTCTTCAGCATTAAAAGTTTAATTCCTTCAACTCCATACTGGTTTCAGGTTGAGGTCCACTCACTTTGGCAAGATCTGCCAGGCTCTCCTCAGTCACTCCATGATACCCTGGGGCCTGAGTCCAGGCAGGTGTGTAGCAGGACATCTGAAACACAGCCAGGACCAACCTGAACATAGGGACTATATCTCTAACTTTGAAAAAGGAAAATTGCATTTGTTCAATCCCATGTTATTGCCAGCAGCAATGAACTAAATATTTTAATTTTGCATTAAAATAAAAGGTGTAATGTCTTTTATATGTTCATCGTGTGGTTGAGAAAACTAAGGTGAGATGTTTAGAATCATAGATAAAAACTTATAGCTGTTGTAAATTGGGGCTAGGATTTCTTTAAGGCTTATGAGCTTTTTCCTATAGACAAGAAATGACACACTTTGGTTGTTACTTCCCCAGGGAAATGCATAATTTATTCATCCATTCACTTGTCTATTCATTCAGTCTATAAACTTTTTGCTTCTAAAGACTGACTAAATTATAAACAGTGCTGCGATGAACATTGGGATACACGTGTCTGTTTCAATTCTGGTTTCCTCAGTGTGTATTCCCAGCAATGGGATTGCTGGATCATAAGGCAGTTCTATTTCCAGTTTTTTAAGGAATCTCCACACTGTCCTCCATAGTGGCTGTACTACTTTGCATTCCCACCAACAGGGTAAGAGGGTTCCTTTTCTCCACACCCTCTCCAGTCTTTATTGATGAAATGAGTCACCAGTCCAGGTTCCATGCACGATACTGGAGGCTTGGGGCTGGTGCACTGGGATGACCCAGAGGGATGGTATGGGGAGGGAGGAGGGTTCAGGATGGGGAACACATGTATACCTGTGGCGGATTCATTTTGATATATGACAAAACCAATACAATATTGTAAAGTTAAAAAATAAAATAAACTTTTGGATCACAGCCATTCTGACTGGTGTGAAATGGTACCTCATAGTGGTTTTGATTTGCATTTCTCTGATAATGAGTGATGTTGAGCATCTTTTCATGTGTTTGTTAGCCCTCTGTATGTCTTCTTTGGAGAAATGTCTATTTAGTTCTTTGGCCCATTTTTTGATTGGGTCATTTATTTTTCTGGAGTTGAGCTGTAGGAGTTGCTTGTATATTTTTGAGATTATTTGTTTGTCAGTTGCTTCATTTGCTATTATTTTCTCCCATTCTGAAGGCTGTCTTTTCACCTTGCTAATAGTTTCCTTTGATGTGCAGAAGCTTTTAAGGTTAATTAGGTCCCATTTGTTTATTTTTGATTTTATTTCCAATATTCTGGGAGGTGGGTGATAGAGGATCCTGCTGTGATGTATGTCAGAGAGTGTTTTGCCTATGTTCTCCTCCAGGAGTTTTATAGTTTCTGGTCTTATGTTTAGATCTTTAATCCATTTTGAGTTTATTTTTGTGTATGGTGTTAGAAAGTGTTCTAGTTTCAAATAATAAATGCTGGAGAGGGTGTGGAGAAAAGGGAACCCTCTTACACTGTTGGTGGAAATGCAAACTAGTACAGCCACTATGGAGAACAGTGTGGAGATTCCTTAAAAAACTGGAAATAGAACTGCCTTATGATCCAGCAATCCCACTGCTGGGCATACACACTGAGGAAACCAGAATTGAAAGAGACACATGTACCCCAGTGTTCATCTCAGCACTGTTTATAATAGCCAGGACATGGAAGCAACCTAGATGTCCATCAGCCCATGAACGGATAAGAAAGCAGTGGTACATATACACAATGGAGTAATACTCAGCCATTAAAAAGAAAACATTTGAATCAGTTCTAATGAGGTGGATGAAACTGGAGCCTATTATACAGAGTGAAGTAAGCCAGAAGGAAAAACACCAATACAGTATACTAATGCATATATATGGAATTTAGAAAGATGGTAACAATAACCCTGTGTATAAGACAGCAAAAGAGACACTGATGTATAGAACAGTCTTATGGACTCTGTTGCAGAGGGAGAGGGTGGGAAGATTTGGGAGAATGGCATTGAAACATGTAAAATATCATGTATGAAATGAGATGCCAGTCCAGGTTCTATGCACGATACTGGATGCTTGGGGCTAGTGCACTGGGACGACCCAGAGGGATGTTATGGGGAGGGAGGAGGGAGGAGGGTTCAGGATGGGGAACACATGTATACCTGTGGCGGATTCATTTTGATATTTGGCAAAACTAATACAATTATGTAAAGTTTAAAAATAAAATAAAATTTAAAAAAATAAAATAAAATTTAAAAAAATAAATAAAAAATAAAGATTGACTAAATTAATGGCAAATACCATATGATGAGCGTGAAAAAGTTGGCTTAAAACTCAACATTCAGAAAACGAAGATCATGGCAGCCGGTCCCATCACTTCATGGGAAATAGATGGGGAAACAGTGTCAGACTTTATTTGGGGGGGCTCCAAAATCACTGCAGATAGTGACTGCAGCCATGAAATTAAAAGACGCTTACTTCTTGGAAGAAAACTTATGACCAACCTAGATAGCATATTGAAAAGCAAAGACATTATTTTGCCAACAAAGGTCCGTCTAGTCAAGGCTATGGTTTTTCCAATGGTCAAGTATGGATCTGAGAGTTGGACTGTGAAGAAAGCTGAGCACTGAAGAATTGATGCTTTTGAACTGTGGTATTAGAGAAGACTCTTGAGAGTCTCTTGGACTGCAAGAGGATCCAACCAGTTCATTCTGAAGAAGATCAGCCCTGGGATTTCTTTGGAAGGAATGATGCTAAAGCTGAAACTCCAGTACTTTGCCCCCCTCATGTAAAGGGTTGACTCATTGGAAAAGACTCTGATGCTGGGAGAGATTGGGGGCAGGAGGAGAAGGGGTCAACAGAGGATGAGATGGCTGGATGGCATCACTGACTCAATGGACGTGAGTCTGTGTGAACTAGGGGAGATGGTGATGGACAGGGAGGGCTGGCGTGCTGTGATTCATGGGGTCGCAAACAGTCGGACACGACTGAGCGACTGAACTGAACTGAACTGACCATAATGATAGCCATTTACTCCACCTGGTAATATCCTTGGGTGTCCTGGTGCTGAGTGAAGATTGGAACTGGAAAAGATTATCAACTACAATGGTGGGTGAATGTGTTTCTAATCTACGTACATCCTCAATATCTACATCTGTTAAAGTACTCTTTGGGATCTAGACTGGAAAGACAGACATAGCCTTAGGCTGGTCATTCATCCCTAACATTAAAAGGTGACCAACATCTGTTGGATATAGTAAAAGCAAGGGAATTCCAGAAAAAAACATCTCCTTCTGCTTCCCTGACCACATTAAAGCCTTTGACTGTGTGGATCACAACAAACTGTGGACAAATTCTTAAAGAGATGAGAATGCCAGACCACTTTACCAGCCTCCTGAGAAACCTGTATGCAGGTCAGGAAGCAACAGTAAAAACCAGATATGGAATAACTGTCTGGTTCAAAATTGGGAAAGAAGTACATCAAGGCTGTATATTGCCACCCTGCTTGCTTAACATAAATGCCAAATGCCAGGCTAGATAAATCACAAGCTGGGATCAAGATTTCCAGGATAAATAGCAACAACTTCAGGTATGCAGGTGATACCACTCTAATGGCAGAAAGAAGAGAGGAACTAAAGAGCCTCTTGATGACGGTGAAAGAGTCTCCTCTGTAAGTGAAAGAGCTCACTTAAAACTCAACATTCAAAAACTAAAGTCATGGCATCTGGTCTAATCATTTCATGACAAATAGACGGGGAAAAATGGAAACAGTGGCAGATTTATTTTTCTTGGGCTACAGAATTATTGTGAATGGTGACTGCAGCCATGAAATAAAAGATACTTTCTCCTTGGAAGAAAAGCTATCGCAAATCTAACAGAGCTATCACTTTGCCATAAGGTCTGTATAGTCAAAGCTATGGTTTTTCTATTAGTCATGTATAATGTGAGATTATATTAGACAGTAAAGAAGGACCTAAAGAATAATTGATGCTTTCGAATTATGGTGTTGGAAAAGACTCTTGAGACTCCATTGGGCAGCAAGGAGATTGAACCTGTCAATGCTAAAAGGAATCAATGCTGAATTTTCATTGAAAGTACTGATGCTGAAACTGAAGCTCCAAACTTTGACCACCTGATGCAAAAAGCCAACTCTTTGGAAAAGACCTTGAGGCTGGGAAAGATTGAGGGCAGGAGGAGAAGGGAGTGACAGAAGTTGGAATGTTTTTATGACATCACTGACTCCATGGACATGAGTTTAAGCAAGCTCCAGGAGAGAATGGAGGACAGGGAAGCCTGCTGTGCTGCAGTCCATGGGGTCACAAAGAGTTAGACATGACTTAGTGACTGAACAACAAATTATTAATACTCTGTGTACCATTGCCTCTTTCTCCTCTAAACTACTTCAGAAATCCAAAGGGTTCTTCCAGGATGTTTATCCTAATCTGTCTCCAAACTTCATCCTGGAGACCTATCTATATAACAGTGTTCACTGTGCATCTAGGCTCTGGGAACACAGTGTGAACCAAATGAAGTCCCTGTCATCAAAGAACTGATATTCTGGTAGAGAAAGTGAGCAATGGACTGATAAATGAATAATTACATGTATGGCCCAACTGTTAGAGTTAAGTAATATATAAAAGATAAAATAAGGAATCAGAGAATATTGATTCTTCTCTCACTTAAGTAACCAGTTTAGTTAGACTGGGAAATAAAGGTATCTCCATAAGGGTGATGATTGAGAAAACACATGACCAAATGGAGGACCTAGTCAGAAAAATATTTGGGGGGTTATATTTCAGACAAAGAACCTGCCAGCATAAAATTCCTTAAGTGAGAGTGAGGTTGGTGTATGCAAGTAATACTCCCTTAAGAAGAACTGGACAAAGACACATGGTGTAAGACATTAGGTAAAAAGATTCCTGTGGAATTGATAGTCCATATTAGAAACTTGAAATTTCCATTTCAATGTGACTGGGAAATAATAAGAGTTTAGAGAAGCAAAAAGACATGATATGATGCATTTATTAAATATATGTGATTCTGGCTACTGTGTGGTAAACACATTCTGCAAGAGAAATTAGGGAAACAATGTTGGTAACCATGAAGATGGTGAAAAATGATTGGATTTTTTTATTTTTTGTGTAGAAGCAATAGACTTGTTGATGGATTGAATTGCAGTGGAACAGATTGAAAGAAACTTTTCTCACTAGTTCAGGCATAACATGATAGTGTCTAACCCTGGAGAGGTGCTCCAGTTAGTGTTAGTAATAAATCAACCCAAGACCCACTAGTGTGAAACAATTATTTATTATGCTTATGAATTTCACGAGCCAGAAATTCCAACAAAATACAAAATGATTAGCTTGTTCCTCCTCACAATGTTTAGAAAGAACTTCAGCTTGAAAACTTGAAGCCTGGCATCTGGAGTCAGAGAATGATTCTAAATTGATTGAAGTCAATTTCTTTACATTAAAATTAATGATTATTGAAAATGTAAAATGATTTAGCTTTTTCTTCACTTTGCTTCAAGTTGGACTTTGTGAGAATACCCAAGATTTCCTCTAATTTGGAAGCATCAGACTTGGAAAAGAGAGCTTATTGCAGAATTGCACTTGAGCATCTGTGTTGAACCCTGCGGGGAGCCGGTGAGGCATTCCACTCGTGACAAAGGTCATGAGGAAGGAGGCTCGGCATACGCAAAGGCGGGATCGAGCCTCAGGAGTCCCCCCGGATATTCTCGAGCATTTTCCCCCAAAAAACCAGAGTCTGCCTACTTTATTGCTTTGTGCTCTCACCTCTGACTTTACTGGGGGCTGTCCCCTACCACCATCTCTCTCTCTATGTGTCAAAGAGTTAACTTACAGCTCCAATTAATAAAGTTCCTGGGCAATTAGGAGTGTTTAAATCCAAACCCCTCTGATGGCTCTCTAACTCGCCTGACAAGTTTACCCGGACTCCTGCAGCTATGCATACGATTGTTTACAGTCTCCCAGGAGAGGCATGGGAAGCTTAAGATATTCAAATAGCTTAGAGCCTCTCAGAGAGTTAAAAACTGTCAGAATAAACTAGTAAAGGATTTCATTGATGAGTCAATGCTTGTTGCCAAGTTTTCACATCCCCTGAATTGTATCCTTGAATATGTATCAATTAATAGTGGGTATGTAGAAAAAATAAGTAGTGGCCTTGGTGTTAGTAACTTTAGACCCTTAAGGTAATAAATTCTTTCTTTGTTGTAAACCCATTACACATCCGCCCTATAGGAATGCAACTTTATCTTTGGAAGATGGTGCCAAACCTTGAAATAATTACTCTTAGAGAAAGTAAGTCTTTGTTGATAAGTCCTTGTCAAGAGTCATAAAATGTTAGTAGGCCTTCTGGCCAGAAGATGATGTAAATCACCTAAACCATTTGTATACGATACATTTGCAGGAAAGAAACCTTGGTTTTTGATAAGAACCAAAGACTGCTGACTTTGCATCCCCTATCATCCTCTATGTGTAACTTAGGGTATAAAGCCCCTGTTAAAAATAAAGCTACGGGCCTTGCTCACCAACGCTTGGTCTCCCCATGTCATTCTTTCCTTTAACTTCCAGCTGAGTCTCCATCTGGAGCGCGGAACCCACCACGCTGACTAATCATGCCTGGGCTTCTAAGACCCACTCGAGAAGGTGTCTAGGGTGAGACACCTTCCGCTATTCGAGAGGGCGCCTGCGGCCTACGTCAGTGGTGCAAACTTCTTGTCTTGAAGTTTTATTGGTCTCCCGCGTAAACCAAGCTACTCAGCTTCTTTTCTCCACTGAATTTTCCTACTGAGCTATCCTCATTCTATTGTTCTCTATATCTCTAATTAGCATATAAATAGTCGCCTAGGCCGTCTCTCCTTCGAATACCCTGGATCAGCTGGGGCAGGTCCCCAGCAGAACCCTGTTCCAAAATCTTTGCAGCTAAGCATATATTAGTTTATTACCCTCAGAGTAATAAATGTCCACGTGTATATATGGACAATTTCAAGTTATCCGTCTATGGGTTAATTGAGAAAAACTGATGGAGGCTATTAGATATGATGTATTTATTTCATATTACACACTAGTGATTTTAGAAGTACATGTTTGTTGCCAACCAAGATATCAAGATAGAAACATGTGTATTAGTTAATGTCTCCACTGTCATATACAATCACAGTCAATCCATTCTTCCATCACCTGCCCTTTCATGCAGTTAGCAATTTCTATCAACTATATCTCCTAAATGTATCTCAAAAATTTCCCTCCATTCCTTATTCAGGGACAGTACATTGAATCTTTAGATCAGGATTATAGTGCAAAAGCCTCCAAAATTCTGTATTGGACCCTAGAATTCCTCTTTCTTGTATATCACAATATACAAGAATTAGAGTAAGCAATCTAAACTGAAAATCACACCATATATACACAGTGATTAATGAGGAAATCTAACATATATATATATATATATATATATATATATATATATATATATATACACACACACACACACACATGATGGTGAATTATGCCTTTTATGATCTATCCATGAATGATATACCGACCAGATATTACAGTAATACAAACAGAATTCCTATTTTAATTTAGAGAAATTTATGTCCTTGAAGCTACCATTGTTAAACTTGAAAATGTTAAATTAACTTTTCTTAGTGCTTTACCAGTGAGTGATAGTTGAGTTAATCTTGCATATATGTTTAAAAAAAATTATATCATTCTTCAATACAAATACTTGTGTACCCTGATTTGAGATTTTAATTTACAGATTTTGTTAAGTATTCATAATCCATAAATAACAGATTTAACTGAAATAATTCAACATTTCAAGATTTTTTTTAATATGCTTTAAAACCTATGAGACTTCGATCTTAACTACTGTATTTGGCTCTCACGTTGACAGTCCTTTCTCACGGTTTAATAGTATACATCTTGTTACTTACCTTTGAGATTATTTTGAACTGCCACTGTTTATGAGCTTCTTTATTTTTAAAAGATGTCATAAGTCAGAGAGTTTATATAATTATTCAGAGCCTTCTGATTACAGATTAACTGAGCATAGCAATGGCAAAGCCAATTAAAAGATTCAGGAAACACCTATGCTATTTCTGTTTATATTTTTTGAATTTTAAGTCAGAATGCTTTATATAATTCCATAACAGTAATGTATATTGTCCTTCATGAGAACTTGACTGGAAAAGTTAATAAAAACATTCCTATCTACAATCAGATTTAGTTGCTGCAGAAAGACAGATATTCTTACCAACAAAAGAAACATTCATTTCTGAAAACTATATATAAATATTTTACACAGTTTCCTAGCTTTCTCAAAATTTGAATTGATTATAAATAGTTTATGTGCTTTTTTTGTACCAGAAACCTGCAGAATTCTTTAATGAAACCTTGATTAAACCTATGTCCAGAAACCCAACTTGATACACAGTACAGCAGTGCCCTCTAGAGCCCGATAGTATTACAAATCAACCTTTTCCAGCAGCTTTGATTAGGACTTCAGAAGCAGGGATTTATATTCTCAAGCATTGTTTCCTGTAATCTAGAGAATAATGCAATGATAACCAGAGAACTTATTCAGAGTCCAAGGGATTTGATTTTATTTAAAATGTCTTTCCATTGCTCTATTGTACAGTACTGTGTTATGAGCGTACATAGTCTTCCTTAAAGTATATGAAATGAAGTGAAAAGTCATTCAGTTGTGTCTGACTCTTTGTGATCCCATGGACTGTAGCCTACCGGGCTCCTCCATCCATGGGATTTTCCAGTCAAGAGTACTTGAGTGGGTTGCCATTTCCTTCTCCAGAGGATCTTCCCGACCCAGGGATCGAACCCGGGTCTCCCACATTGCAGGCAGACGCTTTACTGTCTGAGCCACAAGTAAGAAAAAGTCATATTTTTCTTCATTCACATTGATGAAGTCACACAGTGACAAGGTTGTCTTAAATGGTGTTAAAAGGCGCTATTATATTTTTATACTATATTAAAAATGTCTTGAATATAGCCTGTTGCTGACGTCATAGGTATAAGAGAAATTTTAAGTTGGAAAATATCCCAGAAATCAAGCAAACATGCTCACTTTTTCATCTGAGTAAGGATAAGTCACCTGCCTTAAGTTACAGAATCTTGGTCACAACAATTCAAAGCAGGATATTTGTGTATGGGATGATTACTAATTAAAAATGCTTATACCAATCTTGCACTTGATAATACAGTCATTTATATCAATGATCATATATATCTTCCTAATTTCTTGAATTTTTTCATTATTTAATAATAAGCCCTGGGGGCTTCTCTTCCTTTCACCTCTTTTGGGTCGACCTACCCTCATGTATCAAGGATGTATTTTCCTTCACTTTCTAAATAAAACTGAGCTGTAACATGGAGCTGTAACACTTCAAATTTTTGTTGTGGTGAGACAGAACCAAGGAAATTACAAACTGCCCCAACATATATGTTGCCATGACTCAGATTTAACCTGGCTGAAACAACTTCCCCTCAGCCCCTGTGAGGTGGAGGCCAAGCACAGCAGAAGCCCAACTCAGGGAAAGTGCTTATGTTGGAAGTTGAACACAAAGAAAACCCAGTGCAGTGGAAGTGACAAGTAGCCCAGCATGTTCGAAACCTGGACAGCAGAAACCTCACGCAGCTCAGTCTCAGATTCCAGAAGACCTCCGGTTAAGAAAATGATCAGCTGACTGCAAAATTCACATGGAAATTCAAAGACATAGTATGTCCCAAACAACTCTGAAAAGTAAATTTGAAGGACTCACTCCGCCTGATATCAAGACTATAAAGCTGCTGTAAATCATGCCTTACTCTTTTTGACCTTCATCAGGGGATCTTCCCGACCCAAGAATAGAACGCAGGTGTCCTGCAGTGCAGATAGATTCTTTACCAACTGAGTTACCAGGGAAGCCCATGCCCTTCCCTTAAAACTTCCTTAAACTTGCTGTCAGGGAGACACTGCTTTGGGAAAGAGCCCCAGTGTTCTCCTTTCTTGCTGCAATTCATAATAAAATTTTCCTTCTCCCACACTTTGGATTGATTGAGTCTATCGGCTTAACACCTACCAAGAAGAAAGCCCAGTTTTCAGGCACACAGAACTTCCATGACTGGGGATGGAACACATGCCCCCTGCATTGTAAGTTCTGAGTCTTAACCACTGAAACACTGAGGGATATTCCAGTGAGCCTGCCACGCTCCTTTGTCCATGGGATTTCTCAGGCAAGTATACTGGAGCGACACAGAGAAGATCGCATGAGAAGGTAGCAGGAGACAGCCATTAGCAAGTCAAGGAAACACCTCAGAAGATGCCACAAATTCATATTCCTGAATTTTGAATTTTTTGCTTCTAAAACTACTAGGAAATATTATATGCCTGTTTGTATCCAGAAGTTGGAAATAGAGTTGCTCCACAGTGAACAGGCCTTCAGTCTCCACCTGCACTTATTGTCTGTGCTGAGACTGTGAAATATCCTGCTCTGAGCCTCAGTTACAGACTCTTCAAATGACACAAATCTGGACAGATCACTTTGTAATCCCTAGAGATCTTCTTATGTTCAGCTCTGTTTCATATATAAGGACTGCATCCCAGAGACACTAACAACTGGATCCATGGTCACAGAGAACATGGGAAGCAAGGCTGGACCAGATCCTGAGAGATCAAGCCCTGAGTCTTTAGAGTGGGAGCACTGACTCCAAGACCCTACACTACCAGAGAACTAACCCTCAGATCAGATCAACTCAGTCACTTAGTCGTGTCCGACTCTTTGCGACCCCATGAATCACAGCACCCCAGGCCTCCCTGTCCATCACCAACTACCAGAGTTCACTCAGACTCACGTCCATTGAGTCAGTGATGCCATCCAGCCATCTCATCTTCTGTCGTCCCCTTCTCCTCCTGCCCCCAATCCCTCCCAGCATCACAGTCTTTTCCAATGAGTCAACTCTTCGCATGAGGTGGCCAAAGTACTGGAGTTTCAGCTTTAGCATCATTTCTTCCAAAGAAATCCCAGGGCTGATCTCCTTCAGAATGGACTGGTTGGATCCCCTTGCAGTCCAAGGGACTCTCAAGAGTCTTCTCCAACACCACAGTTCAAAAGCATCAATTCTTCGGTGCTCAGCCTTCTTCACAGTCCAACCCTCACATCCATACATGCTGCTGCTGCTGCTGCTAAGTCGCTTCAGTCGTGTCTGACTCTGTGTGACCCCATAGACGGAAGCCCACAAGGCTGCGCCATCCCTGGGATTCTCCAGGCAAGAACACTGGAGTGGGTTGCCATTTCCTTCTTCCACCCAAACATGACCACAGGATAAACCATAGCCTTGACTAGACGAACCTTTGTTAGCAAAGTAATGTCTCTGTTTTGAATATGCTGTCTAGGTTGGTCATAACTTTCCTTCCAAGGAGTAAGCATCTTTTAATTTCATGGGTGCAATCACCATCTGCAGTGGTTTTGGAGCCTAGAAAAATAAAGTCTGACACTGTTTCCACTATTTCCCCATCTATTTCCCATGAAGTGATGGGACCGGATGCTATGATCTTCGTTTTCTGAATGTGGAGCTTTAAGCCAACTTTTTCACTCTCCACTTTCACTTTCATCAAGAGACTTTTGAGTTCCTCTTCACTTTCTGCCATAAGGGTGGTGTCATCTGCATATCTGAGGTTACTGATAGTTTCCCGGCAATCTTGATTCCAGCTTGTATTTCTTCCAGTCCAGCATTTCTCATGATGCACTCTGCATATAAGTTAAATAAACAGGGTGACAATATACAGCCTTGACGTAATCCTTTTCCTATTTGGAACCAGTCTGTTGTTCCATGTCCAGTTCTAACTGTTGCTTCCTGACCTGCATACAGGTTTCTCAAGAGGCAGGTCAGGTGGTCTGGTATTCCTATCTCTTTCAGAATTTTCCACAGTTTATTGTGATCCACACAGTCAAAGGATTTGGCCTAGGGAGTATCAAATAGTGAGAACTCACACAAAGGAAACAACTTGACTACACGACTCAGCATTGCCCAACCACCAGTAGCACCCTGTGTAGGACACCTCATCTAAACAAAGAAATAAACAAAAAATTACAAGCTCAATCTTCAGCAGACAGGATGACCACCTTAGTCTGCCTTGCATTTCAGAGGAAAAGCAAACAAAAGCTCAGCACAGATCTCACCCTATATGAAGCTTACAAAAAACACTGGACCAGCCTTAGGAGGGCAGAAACCAAAAGGAAGAAAGAATTCAACCTTGAAGCCTGGGAAAAGGAGACTTCAGACGCAATAAATTAAAACATAATGAAAGGGCAGACAAATACTACACAATTGAAGGAACAAGCTAGAAACAGAAGTCCAAATACATGAAGAGGAAATAGGCAAATTACCTGAAAAAGAATTCAGAAAAATGATAACAAAAAGTGATCAAAAACCTTGAAAACAAAATGGAGAAAATGCAAAAATAAATGAAAAAAGACCTGGAAGAATTAAATAATAAACATACAGAGACAAGCAACACAATTACTGAAATTAAAAATTCCCTACTAGTAATCAGTAGCAGGTTATCTGAAGCAGAATAACGAATCAATGAGCTGGAAGATAAAATGGTGGAAATAACTTCTGAAGAGCAGAATAAAGTAAAAAGAATGCAAAGAACTGAGGATAGTCTCAGAGACCTCTGGGAGAATTTCAAATGCACCAAAATTTGAATTGTAGAGGTCCCAGAAGAAAAAGAGAAAAAGAAAGGGTATGAGAAAAATTTTGAATAGATTATAGTTGAATCTTTCCCCAACATGGAAAAGGATATAGTCAATCAAGCCCAAGAGGCACAAAGAGTTCCATACAGGATAAACCCAGGAGAAACATGCCAAGACACATACTAATCAAACTAACAAAGACTAAACACAAAGAAAGAATATTAAAAGCAGCAAGGGAGAAGCAACAAGTAAGATACAAGGAAAACCCCATATGCTTAACAGCTGATCTTTCAGCAGAAACTCTGCAGGCCAGAAGGGAATGGCAGGATACATTTAAAGTACTGAAAGGGAAAATCTACAACCAAGATTACAGTTTTCCAAGACTGAAACCAGGAGAAAATAGAAATTATGAACAACCCAATTACAAACACTGAAATTGAACCAGAAAAAAACAAAAACAAAAAACTCCCCAACAAACAAAAGCCCATGACCAGATGGCTTCACAGGAGAATTCTATCAAACATCAAGAGAAGAGCTAATGCCTATTCACCTAAAAAACTTTCAAAAAATTGCAGAGGAAGGAACACTACCAAACTCATTCTATGCAGCCACCATCACCCTGATACCAAAACCAAACAAAGACAACACAAAACAAGAAAACTACAGGCTAATATCACTAATGAGCATAGATGCAAAAATCCTTAACAAAATTTTAGGAAACAGAATTCAGCATCGCATCAAAAAGCTCATACACCATGATCAAGTTGAGTTTATTCCAGGAATGCTAGGATTTGTCAATATATGCAAATAAATCAATGTGATACACCATATTAACTAATTGAAAAATAAAAACCATACAATAATCTCAATAGATGCATAAAAAGCCAACATAGTAAATGTTGTTGTTATGATAAGCTTTCAGAAAACATTATTCTCAATGGTTAAAAACTGAAAGCATTCCCCCTAAAATCATGAACAAGACAAGAGTGTCCACTTTTGCCACTATTATTCAACATAGTTCTGAAAGTCCTACTACAGCAATCAGAGGAGAAAAAGAAATAAAAGGAATCCAGATCAGAAAATAATAAGTAAGGTTCTCACTGTTTGCAGATGACATGATACTGTATAGAGAAAACCCTAAAGATAGTATCAGAAAATGATTAGAGCTAATCAGTGAATTTAGAAAAATTGCAGGATACAAAATCAGTATACTGGAATCATTTGCATTTCTATATACTAACAATAAAAAATTAGAAAGATAAATTAAGGAATCAATCCCATTCATCATTGCAACACAAAGAATTAAATATCTAGAAATAAACTTACCTAAGGAGACAAAATAACTGTACACAGAAAATTTAAGACACTGAAGAAAGAAATCAAAGACAACATAAACAGATGGAGAGATATTCCATGTTCCTGAGTAGGATCAATATTGTGAAAATAACTATACTACCAAATACAATCTACAAATTCAATGTGATCCCTATAAAATTATCAATGGTATTTTTCACAGCACTAGAACAAAAAATTTCACATGGATTCATATGGAAATACAAAAGACCCCAAATATCCAAAGCAGTATTGAGAAAGAACAATGGAGCTGGAGGAATCAACCTTCCTGTTTCCAGATTATACTACAAAGCTACAGTCATCAAGACAGTATGGTGATGGCACAAAAACAGAAATATAGACCAATGGAGCAAGATAGAAAGCTCAGAAATAAACCCATGCACCTATGGGTATTTTATTTTTGACAAAGGTGGCAAGAATATACTATAGGGCAAAGACAGTCTCCTCAATAAATGGTGCTGGGAAAACTGGACAGCAACATGTAAAAGAATGAAATTAGAGTACTTCGTAACACCGTACCCAAAGATAAACTCAAATGGATTAAAGGCCTAAATGTAAGACCAGAAACTAGAAAACTCTTAGAGGAAAACATAGGCAGAACACTCAATGACATAAATCAAAGCAAGATCCTCTATGACCCACCTCCTAGAGTAATGGAAATAAAAACAAGAGTGAAGAAGTGGGACCTGATTAAACTTAAAAGCTTTTGCACAGCAAAGGGAACTATACGCAAGATGAAAACACAACCCACAGAATGGGAGAAAATAACAGCAAATGAAGCAGCTGACAAAAGATAAATTTCCAAAATATACAAGCAGTTAAAACAAACAACCCAATTAAAAAGCGGGAAAAAGATCTAAACAGACATTTCTCCAGAGAAGACATAAAGATGGCTAACAAACACATGAATAGATGCTCAACATCACTCATTATCAGAGAAATGCAAATCAAAACCATAATGAGATATCACCTCACACCAGTCAGAATGTCCATCATCAAAAAGTCTACAAGCAATAAATGCTGGAGAGGGTGTGGGGAAAAGGAAATACTCTTGCACTTTTGGTGGGAAAATAAATTGATACAGCCACTATGGAAGACAGTATGCTGCTGCTACTGCTGCTGCTAAGTCGCTTCAGTCTTGTCCTACTCTGTGCGACCCAATGGACGGCAGCCCGCCAGGCTCCCTGGTCCCTCAGATTCTCCAGGCAAGAACACTGGAGTGGGTTGACATTTCCTTCTCCAATGCATGAAAGTGAAAAGTGAAAGTGAAGTCGCTCAGTTGTATCTGACTCTTCGCGACCCCATGGACTGCAGCCTACCAGGCTCCTCTCTCCATGGGATTTTCCAGGCAAGAGTACTGAAGTGGGGTGCCATTGCCTTCTGGAAGACAGTATAGAGATTCCTTAAAAAGTTAGGAATAAAACCACCATATGACCCAGCAATTTCACTCATAGGCATATATCCTGTGGAAACCAAAATTGAAAAAAGACACATGTATCCCATTGTTCATTGCAGAACTATTTACAATAGCTAGAACATGGAAGCAACCTAGATGTCCATTGACAGATGAATGGATAAAGAAGTTGTGGTACATATACACAGTGGAATATTACTCAGACATAAAAAGGAACACATTTGAGTCAGTTCTGATGAGGTAGATGAACCTAGAACCTATTACACAGAGTGAGGTAAGTCAGAAAGAGAAAGATAAATGTCATAGTCTAATGTGAAGTCAAGTGGGCCTTAGTAAGCATCACTATGAGCAAAGCTAGTGGAGGTGATGGAATTCCAGGTGAGCTATTTCAAATCCTGAAAGATGATGCTGTGAAAGTGCTTCACTCAATATGCCAGCAAATTTGGAAACCTCAGCAGTGGCCACAGGACTGGAAAAGGTCAGTTTTCATTCCAATCCCAAAGAAAGACAATGCCAAAGAATGCTCAAACTACCGCACAATTGCATGCATCTAACACACTAGTAAAGTAATGCTCAAAATTCTCCAAGCCAGGCTTCAGCAATACGTGAACCGTGAACTTCCAGATGTTCAAGCTGGCTTTAGAAAAGGCAGAGGAACCAGAGATCAAATTGCCAACATCCAATGGATGATCAAAAAAGCAGGTGAGTTCCAGAAAATCATCTATTTCTGTTTTATTGACTATACCAAAGCCTTTGACTGTGTGGATCACAAGAAACTGTGGAAAACTGTGAAAGAAATGGGAATACAAGACCACCTGATTTGCCTCTTGAGAAACCTATATGCACATCAGGAAGCAACATTTAGAACTGGACATGGAACAACAGACTAGGAAAAGGAGTATGTCAAGGCTGTATACTGTCACACTGCTTATTTAACTTATATGCAGAGTACATCATGAGAAACACTGGACTGGAAGAAACATAAGCTGGAATCAAGATTGCCGGGAGAAATACCAATAACCTCAGATATGCAGATGACACCACCCTTGTGGCAGAAAGTGAAGAGGAACTAAAAAGCCTTTTGATGCAAGTGAAAGAGGAGAGTGAAAAAGTTGGCTTAAAGCTCAACATTCAGAAAATGAAGATCATGGCATCCGGTCCCATCACTTCATGGGAAATAGATGGGGAAACAGTGGAAACAGTGTCAGACTTTATTTTTCTAGGCTCCAAAATCACTTCAGATGGTGATTGCAGTTATGAAATTAAAAGACCCTTACTCCTTGGAAGGAAAGTTATGACCAACCTAAACAGCATATTGAAAAGCAGAGACATTACTTTGCCAACAAAGGTATGTCTAGTCAAGGGTATGGTTTTTCCAGTCGTCATGTATGGATGTGAGAGTTGGACTTCGGAGAAAGCTGAGTGCTGAAGAATTGATGCTTTTGAACTGTGGTGTTGGAGACGACTCTTGAGAGTCCCTTGGACTGTAAGGAGATCCAACCAGTCCATTCTAAAAGAGATCTGCCCTGGGTGTTCTTTGGAAGGAACGATGCTAAAGCTGAAACTCCAGTACTTTGGCCACCTCATGTGAAGAGATGACACATTGGAAAAGACTCTGATTCTGGGAAGGATTGGGGGCAGGAGGAAAGGGGATGACAGAGAAAGAGATGGCTGGATGGCATCACTGACTTGATGGACGTGAGTCTGAGTGAACTCCGGGAGTTGTTGATGGACAGGGAGGCCTGGCATGCTGCAATTCATGGGGTCGGAAAGAGTCGGACACGACTGAGTGACTGAACTGAACTGAACTGAACACACATATAAAGCTGAGCACCAAAGAATTGATACTTTTGAACTGTAGTGTTGGAGAAGACTCTTGAGAGTCCCTTGAACTGCAAGGAGATCCAACCAGTTAATTCTAAAGGAAATCAGTCCTGAATATTCATTGGACGGACTAATGCTGAAGCTTAAACTCCAAAACTTTGGCCACCTGGTGAGAAGAATTGACTCATTTGAAAAGACCCTGATGCTGGGAAGGATTGAAGGTGGGAGGAGAAGGGGACGACAAAAGATGACATGGTTGGATGGCACCACTGACTCAATGGAAATGAGTTTGAGTAAACTCCTGGAGTTGGTGATGGACAGGGAGGCTTGGCGTGTTGAAGTCCATGGGATCTCAGAGTCAATCACAACTGAGCAACTGAACTGAACTGAACGCACATATACGGAATCTAGAAACATGGTACTGTAGAATTTATTTACAGGGCAGCAATGGAGAAACAGACATAGAGAATAGATTTATGGACTTGGGGAGAGGGTGAGAAAGAGTATCATGAGTATACTTGATATACTCTTTCCATGGAAAGAGTATGGAAAGAATATCATGGAAACTTACATTACCATATGTAAAATGGATAGCCAACACGAATTTGCTGAATGTCTCAGAAAGCTCAAACAGGGGTTCTGTATCAACCTAGAGAAACGGGGTCGGTAGGGAGATGGGAGGGAGGTTCAAAATGGAGGGGATATATGTATACCTATGGCTGATTCATGTTGAGGTTTGACAGAAAACAACAACATTCTGTAAAGTAATTATACTTTATTAAAAAATAAATTAAAAAAAAGAATAAGCCCTTACAACATTTCTACCAACAGTTTCATCATTTAGAATAAAATGAATTGACAATTGAAAGAGAAACAGTGTGATTATTATAACATCTATAAGATAGAAGAATGTCATAACTAGGGCAAATTTTGTAGATCTTTTCTTTGTCTTTATACTGCAGTCTCTAGTGGATCATGCCCTAGTTTCTAGAGTCCAAAAGAAATAAAAAATCAAAACAAGTATGTGATAAAATCCAGATCCAAATATCTTCATTATTAATTTGATACAGTTGTAAAACACGAAGTGTATTTGAAATATGTAAGTCTTCAGATCTGGCTATTAGGAATACAAGCCTCTTTGATTGTAGAGAAAGCAAGAAAGAAGAAAAGAAAGTCAAGGAAACAGAAAGGACAAAAGATTAAAAGGAGCAACTTGCCCTTTGGTGACTGGAATGGAGAGAATGGTGTGAATCCAGCAAAGAACACAGTACTTCCCCTCCAGAATTAACCATTTCACAAGGAGTTTTTCTAAAAGCAAAAATAAGTATGAAGTTTTAAGTACAAATTGATAGGAAAATTAAAAAGTAAGTATAATTAATGGAAGTTGGCAACAGATTGTTAGAAACTTGGTCTTGTAATACTGAAGATTTTTTTAGTAAAATATTTTGTCCAGCTTTACTAAACCTT
Source organism: Bos indicus (assembly GCF_029378745.1). Classification (NCBI taxonomy): domain Eukaryota; kingdom Metazoa; phylum Chordata; class Mammalia; order Artiodactyla; family Bovidae; genus Bos; species Bos indicus. The sequence goes on along the minus strand of NC_091768.1, from coordinate 1,492,027 downwards.
CTGGGAGTATTGAAAGCAGGGCAGTATTAAAAATATAATTTAAAAGAAAAAAAAAGAAGAAAGTAATCAGACCTTTTAATATACAACTCATTAAGAAAAATTTGAACTTTTAGGTAGTGAAATATTTAAGTAACTTATCTTTTCTGATTTATAAATTACAGTAAATAAAAAACTTCATTGTTTTCCTTGGGTTGGACTTAATGAGGTTTCTTCTTAAAATGATGAGGTTCCAAGACTTTAAACTCCTAAATTTTATTGTTTTACATAAAATTAGAAAGCAGAACAATTGTCACATAACTCAAATCTCATACATCTCTACATTTCTTCTAATTAGAATGAATAATTTAATTGTTAAAAAGCTTCTTAGGAACATTTGATTGCAAGATTTGCTACTAATATACAATCTCAATTATATCCCAACAAATATAAAACAATACAAATGTATTCCCTGACAAGTGTCATACATGAAAGATGACATTCAGGACTTGGTGAAGAACTTAGTAGCTGAATAACTCAACATTCAATTGAATTCAAATGCTCTCTAAAGAATCTATGACAGGTGGTCATCTGGGCTCTGCATAAAGATTTTATGTAAATATTACTACTGGAAAAGGCAACCAATTACATTTTTTGGTTGTTATAAAAGCTATAACATTATTATGCTGAAATCTCCAAATATAGCTTCTCTGATGTAGTGCAACTGTTTTCTACCTACTAAAGCCTTTCAATTTCTTAAGGATATTTAAGCCTGTACTAAATATTTCCAAGCCAAATAACAACAGTTCTTATTCTAAATTATATGATTTCTGGATATCCTATCATTTTTCTTTCCTTTAGACTTAATATAGTTAATAATTTATCATTTAGTTCCAGCTCCTAAAACCAAACATTTTCAAATGTGATTTAAATAAATAAATATATATATGGGTTAGAGTGGATTCTGCTTGCTTAGAATTAAATCTGAGATTTCATTAGAATGTTCAAGTCTAACCAGCCACTTTGCATCCCCATTCTCCTTGATTACTCAAGTATTTAGAATTTTTAAATCTGCAAGTTGTGCTATTACCTAGAGGTATATTTGATTTTGACTTTAATTCTGCTTTATAGTGTATGGAATAAAATTTTAATTTGCAAATCATCCTTCTTGAAAGGTGAAAGTTGTAGAATCTTCTTTCTGGGATCCACGAATGTCTCATCTACCCAATCACTAGCATTAGCCCTCCCACCTCTTTCTTCTTTCTTATTATGTAGAAAATAAAGCTTCTTACACTATGAAGAGTTCACAAACCTCAACTCTTTCTGTGTTTTCATCCTAAAGGTTTAGTAGCATTAGTGTGCATGCTTTCATGATTAGTTTTTCTTCATGAAGTCAAATTAATTTTCTGATTGTGATCATTTGAAACTGTGTGGTCAGACTGTTTGGACGTTCATATAAATGTCCCTAAAAATGTATTGAGGGTTACATATTCAACACTCCTGTGCACTTCCAATAGGTGCTAAGTTGCTTCAACTGTGTCTCATTCTTTGCAATCCTATGGATTGTAGCCCTCCAGTCTCTTCTGTTCATGGAATTCTCCAGGCAAGAATACTGGAGTGGTTGCCATTTGCTTCTAGAGAGTTACTTGCAATAAAGAGTTCCATAAAGCTACTTCTGAAAAAGCCAAGATTTTCATTTGGGGCACAGACTTTAGGAGAGAGTCCATGTTCAAATCAGTACATGAATAAGTCCTAAGTTCCCCAACATTCAATATGTGAGCAAGATGAATTTGGTAGGTATTAATAGGTGTCAGTCATATTCAGTCACTCATTTAAGGTGGCTTAAAGCTCAACATTCAAAAAACTAATGTCATGGCATCTGGTCCCAAAATCATGACAAATAGATTGGGAAATAATGGAAACCTTGACAGACTTTATTTCCTTGGGCTTCAAAATCACTGACGATGGTGACTTCAGCCATGAAATTAGAAGACACTTGCTTCTTGGAAGAAAAGCTATGACCAACCTAGACAGCAAATTAAAAAGCAGAGACATTACTTTGCCAACAAAGGTCCATCTACTCAAAGCTATGTTTTTTTCCAGTAGTCATGTATGGATGTAAGAGTTGGAGAATAAAGAAAGCTGAGTGACAAAGAAATGGTGCTTTTGAACTGTAGTGTTGGAGAAGACTCTTGAGAGTCCCTTGGACTGCAAGGAGATCCAACCAGTCAATCCTAAAGGAGACCAGTCCTGAATATTCATTCGAAGTACTGATGCTGAAGCTGAAACTTCAATACTTTGGCCACCTAATGTGAAGAACTGACTCAATGGAAGAGACCCTGATGCTGGGAAAGATTGAAGCCAAGAGAAGAAGGGGACAACATAGGATGAGATGGTTGGATATGGTTGGATGGCATCACCAACTCAATGGACATGAGTTGGAGCAAGCTCTGGGAGCTGGTGATGAGCAGGAAGGCTTGGTGTGCTGCAGTCCATGGGGTTGAAAAGAGTCTAAAGAAAACATGACTAAGCCACTGAACTGAACTGAACTGACAGTGTTAGTACAGGAACAGCACATAGAACAATGGCAAAATAAATAAGCATGATTTACTAAATGATGCTGAGAAAATTAACTACCCCAGTAAGAAAAACCCACAAAATTTGACTTTACTGTTCACAAAAATTAATTCTACTTGAATTAAGAAAGGTAAAAATTTAAAGCTTAGGAAGTATGTAAAGTATTCTCTCCTTCACTTCAGGGTAAGATAGGAAAACATTTAAAACTACAGAAGTATATATAGGAAGACCTCATTTTATTGTGCTTTTCTTTATCGTTCTCTATGAAGACTGCATTTTTCTCAAATTGAAGTTTTTTTGGCCACTCTGCATTGAGTAAGTATATTGGTGCCATTTTTCAACTGCATTATCTTTAATTAAGTTGTATACACCACGTTTTTTAGACATAATGCTATTGCAAGCTACTATAGTACAGTTTAAAGGTACACTTTTATATGCACTGGCAAAACAACAAAAAAAAAATGGGACTCGCTTTATTGACATATTTTCTGTATTGCAGTGATCTGGAACTGAATCCCCAATGTCTATGAGAGGGGCCTGAATAGAAGGCTATCCCAGAATGAGGGAAACTCCAAATCTTTAAGATAAATTTTGAAATTCAATATATTTGATTATAGTACAATTGAGAAGGACTGTTTCTCTAAAGACACAGAAAGTCATAAAATAAGCCATAATTTGTCTAACATATTTAAAACATATAAAAATGACAAATAGCTATTTCCTGAATGTTATAAAGATCAGATTTAGCAGCTATTATGACTGGCGTGAGATGGTACCTCATTGTGGTTTTGATTTGCATTTCTCTGATAATGAGTGATGTTGAGCATCTTTTCATGTGTTTGTTAGCCATCTGCATGTCTTCTTTGGAGAAATGTCTGTTTAGTTCTTCTCATTGTTTGATTGGGTCATTTATTTTTCTGGAATTGAGCTGCAGGAGTTGCTTGTATATTTTTGAGATTAGTTGTTTGTCAGTTGCTTCATTTGCTATTATTTTCTCCCATTCTAAAAGCTGTCTTTTCACCTTGCTTATAGTTTCCTTGGTTCTGCAGAAGCTTTTAATTTTATTTAGGTCCCATTTGTTTATTTTTGCTTTTATTTCCAATATTCTGGGTGGTGGGTCATAGAGGACCCTGCTGTGATGTATGTCAGAGAGTGTTTTGCCTATGTTCTCCTCTAGGAGTTTTATAGTTTCTGGTCTTACATTTAGATCTTTAATTCATTTTGAGTTTATTTTTGTGTATGGTGTTAGAAAACTCCAAAAGTCTACAAGCAATAAATGCTGGAGAGCGTGTGGAGAAAAGAGAACCTTCTTACACTGTTGGTGGAAATGCAAACTAGTATAGCCACTATCGAGAACAGTGTGGAGATTCCTTAAAAAACTGGAAATAGAATTGCCTTATGATCCAGCAATCCCACTACTGGGCATACACACCAAGGAAACCAGAAATAAAAGAGACATGTGTACCTCAATGTTCTTTGCAGCACTGTTTATAATAGCCAGGACATGGAAGCAACCTAGATGTCCATCAGCAGATGAATGGATAAGAAAGCTGTGGTACATATACACAATGGAGTATTACTCAGCCATTAAGAAGAATACATTTGAATCAGTTCTAATGAGGTGGATGAAACTGGAGCCTATTATACAGAGTGAAGTAAGCCAGAAAGAAAAACACCAATACAGTACACTAATGCGTATATATGGAATCTAGAAAGATGGTAATGATAATCCTGTATGTGAGACAGCAAAAGAGACACAGATGTATAGGACAGTCTTTTGGACTCTGTGGGAGAGGGAGAAGGTAGGATGATTTGGGAGAATGGCATTGAAACATGTATAATATCATATATGAAATGAATTGCCAGTCCAGGTTCAATGCATGATACAGGATGCTTGGGGCTGGTGCACTAGGATGACCCAGAGGGATGGTATGGGGAGGGAGGTGGGAGAGGGTTCAGGATGGGGAACACATGTATACCCGTGGTGGATTCATGTTGACATATGGAAAAATCAATACAATATTGTAAAGTAATTATCCTCCAATTAAAATAAATAAATTTATACTAAAAACAAACAAAAAAAGATCAGATATAAATTAGTACAACAACCCAGCAGAAAAACTGAACAAAAGAGATATGAAAAGATACAAATTAAGGTCACAATTAGGTCTGTCAAACACAGACTAGGTAGGCAGAATTTTTTAAAGTTTAGCAATAAATAGTAACAAGTATTAACAAAATGAAAGAGCCTGTTTATTATATAAAGTTGCATATAGGTACATTCTAGGCCCAGAAATCCTACTTCTTGTTCCTGTATATAATCTCTAGGAAGCACATATAACAGTGTTTCTAAGATCATTGTTCCTGACTCAAAACTGAAACCCACATTTCTGTAAACAATAGAGAAAAATTGTTAACACAATGAAAGTGAAAAATGAAGGTGAAAGTGTTAATCACTGTCTTGTCAGACTCTTGGCAACACTATGGACTGTCACCCATCAGGCTTCTCTGTCCATAGGATTTCACACACAAGAATATTGGAGTGGGTTGCCATTTCCTTCTTCAGAGGATCTTTCTGACCCAGGAATTGAACATGGATCTCCTACATTGCAGGCAGACTCTTCACCATCTGAGCCATTGGGGAAGCCCCTGAGCTACCGTTCTGGTATTTAATTCAATTATACAAATTTGATTAACCATTCATTTATTCACACTTTAAGTCTTAAAATTAGTCAGTTAGAGTAGATATATGTCCTTCCTCATACCTCTCAGTGTTCTAAATAATTTTGAATTTTTAACGTGCACAAGAGCAAAAGTTGTCTCCATCTTTGCCATTATCTCCTCCTTACCTAGTACAGACACATACATGATATATTTCATGTGCAAACTACTCTCTTGAATAGAACTCACAACTGCCCCAAAATAAAAACCATCAAGCAAAGCGTTCCCTTTCTGTAGTGGACCAAACACATAGAGTAGCCTATAGGGAACTGCACTATTATTCTCTTCAGAAATGACCAAATTTGAGATTAAAACTGTAAAGATATATCTAACCCCAAAGTATAATGAATATATGTAATAATATTATATAATATAAAAATCTATGTATGTACTATAATATATAATATATAAATACATAATGTGAGTTTAATGAATATATACAAAATATAATAAATGCTTAGACTATGTTTATTGTTCTTGAATCACTATTCAGCCAGTAAACAAGATAAATAAGAATACTAATTTAAATGAATTGTCTGGGAATAATTTTGCTCAAAGTAGGTTAATGTCATTCAATACAGTAAGCTTTATTTTAATCTATTGTAATGAATTATAATAGATTTCTAATAGAAATTATTTCTATTTTTCACTACAAAAGCATGTCTTTATATATCATGTATATACTTTTGAAGGTACTAAACACTTGATAATGTTAAAATATAAAAGATAGAAATTGTTTACAGAATGTAAAGGAAAAAACAGTACAATTTTAGAATCTAAGGTAGCAAGAAGTTAAATGAAGTAATGCCATAGCATAAATTATCTGTTGACTGACAATGAAGGTACATCTTGTCTGAAATCTTATATATCAACTTGGTATCTCTAACTTGACACCTCTACTTGTATGTTTATTATTAGCAGGAATAAAATTTAAATTAAGACAGTTTATTAAATTCATTTTATTGCTTATATCTGATTATTTCATTGCTTTGTGACAAGTATCCTGCAGGCTGAGGGATTACTTTGTTTTTCATTTCCAGACCTTAAAACATTAATTCGCTCGCTTGAAGGCAGTAAAATAGCATGAATTAGTTTAGACTGGAATTTTTCAGCACATTTCCTTTATTTTCTTCTTCTATTTTATGCTATAAAATAATCCAATATAATTTGATTTGCACTGGTTTCACAAGCCCCATGACCCCTATGATTTTTCTTTGACTTCAATTTTCTCTTGTAATGTGAAATCATTCCTTCTTAGATGGGGAAAGCAGTGCACTTTCCTTGGTCAAGCTGTAAAGTTAGCTGGTACCTGCTTCAAAGAAAAGTGGTTTCTCTTGATAGCCATGATCCCACTTCCATAGCCCAGTTTACTAACTGTGATGAAGACAATTGGATACAAGGAACATCATGTTGAATACCTTAAATACACACAACTTTTGTGTGTCAATCACATGTTAATAAAACTAGGAGAAATCAGCTAGAATACTTTTTTATTATTTTAAAGCACTGAGAGAAATTACCAGTTCTGTCATAGAAACTTCACATGATAAAACCCATATATATTTTTTCAGCCAAAGGAAGATATATGAATACACATTTCCCTTTTGTTAAATCATATCTAAACTAACTTCTGGAAATAATATAATTCTGTCTCAGAGCATGAAGTACCCCCTGAAAGAGGCTATGAAGAACATTTACCAATCCCCTCTCTTCCCAAGAGAAGGGAGAACGAGATCATGCAAATCTCCAAATACAATCTCCTCAGCCTCAAAGTAGGATTGGCTAAGCATCTCCTATAATCTGCCCCTCACACTTCTCCCATGGTTTTAATCAGCACTCCAGTTTATTAAATTGCCTGGGTCAAAACCCTAAACCAATTCTCAATTCCTCTCTTCCTTGTCACCAAAATTCTATCTACCAGCAAGTGCTATGTGTCTACCACTAATATGGACCTCTAATACATCCATTTTTCTCCCTGTTTTCTCCCTAGTCTGTTGAACCATCCTCTCTGCTTGATGCACTCATTCCCCCAGGCTTCTCCACCTGTCTTGCATTCTCCAATGTGTTCCCCACAAAACAGCCAGAGTCATCTTCAGATTGTTCTTTTACCATTATAAAGATAATGTATATAAAAAATTTAAATTATCCAAAAGAGTATGTATTGAGTGATTTTCTTTCCTACCCAATATTTTTTATTTCCATTCCCCCAAATCCTTTCTCATATACCTTTCCTGAAACTGTCCTCTTATGCATATACTTACTTATATGTGCAACATACCTATATAATATGTATATGCATATATATATATATATATATATATATACACACACACACAAAGATGTATTTAAGAATGTATACATATATATTCTTTTTCCCTGACTGAAGGTACACTGTAAACATTGTTCTGTTTGGTTTGCACGAGATCTTAATTTATGAAAGTGACAGAATGACATCGTGGAGAGGACAACATTGATAGGAATGTTAAGTGTACTCACAGTTCCCCTAGATTCAAGAGGCACAGCTGATGATCACACAGGGTCCCTGGAGGAACAACAGGTTTGGAGACAGGAGAGAAGGGAACACTCAGATCACTGTATTTATTGGAATTTTCTCAAGAAAGGGCAGGTAAAGCAGGGTAAATAGTTTAGGTTTGACTGGCTTGAATAATTTCAGTGGACTTTGGGTTATAGGATGGTCTCTAGCTGCCTGGAACCTGCCTTGGAATGATTAAGGCAGAGGAATATTTCTCCCTGGAGCACACACAGATCAGGTATGGGAAGTAAGTTTGTGAATTGATTAGTTTGCTTGTCAAAGGCCTACTTCTGGCTAAGTCTTGTTGTCTCTCTGAGCTGGGCAGTTCTAGGAGGAGTTGTATCTCCCTAGAAACATTTTTAAATGTCAAGTATCATACTGTACAAAAAATAAAGATTGTCATTAATAAACTGTTCTTTGATGTTTTTATTTAATAATAGTTACTGGAGATCTTTACCTATCAATGTATATAGATCTACTTCTATCTCTTTGTTTTAATTTAATTCTATTTTTTTAATTAATATATTGATTTCAATTGGAGGATTGTCACAATCTTTGTAGACCGGGACCTGGGGACTGGAGTCAATGAGAAGAAGGACACAGGAGACCCAAGTCTCGAGTGAAACAAGGGTGCTTTATTTGCAGAAGCGCATGTTTATATATCTTCATACAAGGCAGCTTTAAGCAGTAAAAAATTGAGCAAAAACAAAGCCAAGCAAATAACAATCTTCAAAGGGCCAGAAAGCATTCCATATCCTGAAAGAGGAGCATAACTGAATAGCTTACCTTTAGGTAAAAGGTAACTGAAGGGAGTCACTGAAGGGAGTCACTGAAAGGAATCCAAGCAGGTGCCCTTTCTCATGATCTAAGTCCTGAGAACTGCGTGCAGCTCTGCTTGTTCCTGTTTTCCAGGAAGTGATAAGGAATAGAGAGTCCTTGAGAAACGGCACACAAAAGAAGAAAATAACAGTGGATCCCTTAAAGTTGAACATCCCCTGACAGAGGATAATTACTTACTGGAGTCCAGCTCCAGCAGCCAGGGAATCATCCTGAAAGGATGGGTAGTGTCGGCGAGAAACGAGGCAGCCTCTCAGTTTTCTTGGACTGCCTATTTATTTCAAGCTTAAGATTCTCTTTTATACTTTTACAAAAGCATTAGGTCAGAGGTTTGACATTTTCAGTTCCCCCTGACCCAGATTTGTTGTCTCCATAAATCATTGTTGCCCCTCAAAAGGAGTTCCTGCCTCAGCGATTCTCTTATCTACTTCTTCTCATGGGTGCCTGTGAATACATAGTAACTCATGCTAATGTCTGGGCTGCGTACCACATTACTCAGTTTATTTCTTATCTTTCTAAATCCTGTTTGCCCCTAGTATCCTGAGCTCACTTTCTCTAAAAAGGCTTCTAACCACTAATATCTCCAAAATTCCTAATCTCTATAAGCTATAGTAAAATATGTTAACATTACAACATTCCTTAAATCTTTAGCTTCTAACTATTTTAATTATTCCTAAGCCCTAAATTAAGCAAACTCCTTTGCCGTAAACATTTTCCTCACAAATAGGTTTCAGATAGCCATCCCTCCCATGGCCTAAAGCTGTGGGCTGCATGTTCATCCTGGAACACTGTTTTGTAAAGGTCCTTGAATGAATGTCAATGATTAACTTTATGAATTATTTTCTGAGCACCTGACCCAGGGACCAAATGTGTCTCCTTAGTCTCCCACACTGCAGGCATATTCTTTACCCACTGAGTCACCTGTGAAGTAAATACAAAATAAATATTGGCAGTTAAGTAGATTCTAAACAGAGGGCACCATTTCAATTCCCCCACTGGCAACAGCCTACTACAACATCAAGATTCACTAATGCCTCACCGTCAAGTTTTCAAATGAATCAGTTTCTCAAATCTTGCCAATCAGTTTTGCAGAAACTGAAAATAGTCAGTATTGACCTTTTATTTATGTTTGTAAATTATTCATATTTCTTTTTTGGTTTCTTTATGTTCTGACCTTTTTTTTTTTTTTTTTTCCTTTTTGGCTTTTTGGTCTATATGTATTGATCTCTTCTGTCATATACATTGGAAACAGAAATTATTTTTTTTTTATTTAATCAAATTTATCTTTAACTTTTGGTGTCTGGTTTTATGAAGGTTTCTCTTAATCAAGGTTTTTGTTTTTTTGTTTTTTTAATTTTATGTAGACTTTCTGTGCCATGAAGGTTTTATTCTTTCTTTTTTTTTAAATTTTATTTTATTTTTAAACTTTACATAATTGTATTAGTTTTGCCAAATATCAAAATGAATCCACCACAGGTATACATGTGTTCCCCATCCTGAACCCTCCTCCCTCCTCCCTCCCCATACCCTCCCTCTGGGTCGTCCCAGTGCACTAGCCCCAAGCATCCAGTATCGTGCATCGAACCTGGACTGGCATCTCGTTTCATACATGATATTTTACATGTTTCAATGCCATTCTCCCAAATCTTCCCACCCTCTTCTTCTCCAACAGAGTCCATAAGACTGTTCTACACATTAGTGTCTCTTTTGCTGTCTCGTACACAGGGTTATTGTTACCATCTTTCTAAATTCCATATATATGCGTTAGTATACTGTACTGGTGTTTTTCCTTCTGTCTTACTTCACTCTGTATAATAGGCTCCAGTTTCATCCACCTCATTAGAACTGATTCACATGTTTTCTTTTTAATGGCTGAGTAATACTCCATTGTGTATATGTACCACTGCTTTCTTATCCATTCATCTGCGGATGGACATCTAGGTTGCTTCCATGTCCTGGCTATTATAAACAGTGCTGCGATGAACATTGGGGTACACGTGTCTCTTTCCCTTCTGGTTTCCTCAATGTGTATGCCCAGCAGTGGGATTGCTGGATCATAAGGCAGTTCTATTTCCAGTATTTTAAGGAATCTCCACACTGTTCTCCATAGTGGCTGTACTAGTTTGCATTCCCACCAACAGTGTAAGAGGGTTCCCTTTTCTCCACACCCTCTCCAGCATTTATTATTTGTAGACTTTTGGATCTCAGCCATTCTGACTGGTGTGAAATGGTACCTCATAGTGGTTTTGATTTGCATTTCTCTGATAATGAGTGATGTTGAGCATCTTTTCATGTGTTTGTTAGCCCTCTGTATGTCTTCTTTGGAGAAATGTCTATTTAGTTCTTTGGCCCATTTTTTGATTGGGTCATTTATTTTTCTGGAGTTGAGCTGTAGGAGTTGCTTGTATATTTTTGAGATTATTTGTTTGTCAGTTGCTTCATTTGCTATTATTTTCTCCCATTCTGGAGGCTGTCTTTTCACCTTGCTAATAGTTTCCTTTGATGTGCAGAAGCTTTTAAGGTTAATTAGGTCCCATTTGTTTATTTTTGATTTTATTTCCAATATTCTGGGAGGTGGGGCATAGAGGATCCTGCTGTGATGTATGTCAGAGAGTGTTTTGCCTATGTTCTCCTCTAGGAGTTTTATAGTTTCTGGTCTTATGTTTAGATCTTTAATCCATTTTGAGTTTATTTTTGTGTATGGTGTTAGAAAGTGTTCTAGTTTCATTCTTTTACAAGTGGTTGACCAGATTTCCCAGCACCACTTGTTAAAGAGATTGTCTTTAATCCATTGTATATTCTTGCCTCCTTTGTCAAAGATAAGGTGTCCATATGTGCGTGGCTTTATCTCTGGGCTTTCTATTTTGTTCCATTGATCTATATTTCTGTCTTTATGCCAGTACCATACTGTCTTGATAACTGTGGCTTTGTAGTAGAGCCTGAAGTCAGGTAGGTTGATTCCTCCAGTTCCATTCTTCTTTCTCAAGATCGCTTTGGCTATTCGAGGTTTTTTGTATTTCCATACAAATTGTGAAATTATTTGTTCTAGCTCTGTGAAGAATACTGTTGGTAGCTTGATAGGGATTGCACTGAATCTATAAATTGCTTTGGGTAGTATACTCATTTTCACTATATTGATTCTTCCAATCCATGAACATGGTATATTTCTCCATCTATTAGTGTCCTCTTTGATTTCTTTCATCAGTGTTTTATAGTTTTCTATATATAGGTATTTAGTTTATTTTTTTCTTATATTAAGGTCTTTAATTCTACTGGAATTTATTTTGCTCTAAGGATGCATCTAGTGAGGATGCTTGGAGAATTAATTATAGTTGTTAGAGAGGCAGCTGGCAAGTATAACAGAAAAGAAGATGGCCATGGTGGAACATATGTATAAGAAGACAGGCGAAACATTTAAGAAGGGCAGAAGTTATTAATAGTATGAAGGGAAAGAGGTAACATTTCAAGAAGAAGGGGCACAGAGCCCCAGGGTCCTCTTCATGTCAGGGTAAGATATTGTTTTATGAGGAAGACATCTGTAACTACTTTTCTTTTATGAAACTGGCTCTTTGACTAGCAGTTTCATTAGAATAATTTCATATCTCATTGAGTCTTGTGTTGTAGTGCTAATTTCATGCAGTATTTCCCTTCAAAAAATAAAAGGTAGGATAAGTAATTTCATGGTAGCATGTAAAAATAAAACGTTTATTTGACTACATATCTTCAAAAAGTTCTTCAAAAATTAAATATACTACATAAATAAAAGCACTTCATTTTTTAAGTAGCCCCAAAACACATTCTAAATAATTATTTGGAAAAGTAAATACTTAAAGCATGCAAAAGGTGTTTACTTTTTCTCATCTTCTTAAACAGAACACACAATCTACTAGCGAATATTTTCTTACAAACATCAAATATTGCAGAGATGGCCTTTAGTGGTCACCATTTGCCATCATTTTATCTTTTAGTACTTATAACTTCTTTTGCTGCTGTCAATCTGTTGTCCTGTATCTGATTTGGTACAGTGTTATTGAACACCCCAGTGCCTGGTTCAGAACTGAGGGTTAGCCCATGTTCCCTAGGATGATATAGTGACTCTGCTGACAGATAGGGCTGCACAGAGGCCTGGCTGATTGATGCCCTGATTACCACTGTTTTCTGGATGAGTGGGGTTACTATAAATCTGCCTCTGTGTAAGTGAAATGTCACTGTGACATCTCATCAGATTTTGTCCTCAACTCATTGTGGAGTTTCTTTAACCAGAATTGGGATATAAGATCTTAAATCAGCATTAGTTCAGTAAATGTCCTTAAAAAGTGCTTTGTAATAATGGACTCCCACTGGACTCACTGGACTCAACAAAATTTCACTGTGAGGAATATAATTTCTGTTACACTTTTGCTGACTGGTAAAACATTACTTAATTGTGTGTGTGTGTGTGTGTGTGTGTTTTAACCTAAACATCCTCTCTTTATTGTCTTGCTTTTCAACTGGGATGCTTCAGTAACCTCTCATCCAAACTTAAAACACTGTTGCTTGAGTGTTACTTATGTGTTAATACCAAGTTAGAACTCAATCATAGTTCTATTAAAACACCCATTTACTAATTAATTGAATATTTAATACCTGGGTGTTATGAACTTGTAATTTTGAGAGATGAAATTGGAAGCTGAGTTTAAAAGGGTAAGTTGATTATTTTAGTGTTTCATTTACCCTTTGCAACTCTTCCCTCTTGATTCTCTTTTTGATATACGAACACTTGAAAATTAGGCATTATTTTGTTTGACATTCTTGGAGTAGACTATTCTTTGCTGGATTCTCAGAATGCAAAGCTGAAAGTGACACAGTTCATATCCCCACATCTTCAAATCTGGTGATAACCTTGTCACTTCTAAATGAAAAGACAGCATACGGTGTAGAGCAAACAGCCACAGGATAAAACCAGATTTCTGTTTCAAGCCACCCTCAGTAACTGGCACAAGATCATATAGTTTATCACTTCAGTTCAGTCGCTCAGTTGTGTCTGACGGTTTGTGACCCCATGGACTGCAGTACACCAGGCCTCTCTGTCCATCACCAACTCCCGGAGCTTGCTCAAACTCACGTCCATCGAGTCAGTGGTGCCATCCAACCATGTCATCCTCTGTTGTCCACTTCTCATGCCTTCAGTCTTTCCAAGTATCAGGGCCTTTTCCAATGAGTCAGTTATTCACATCAGGTGGCCAAAGTATTGAAGTTTCAGCTTCAGCATCAGTTCTTCCAATGAATACAAAGGACTGGTCTCCTTTAGGGTGGACTGGTTGGCTCTCCTTGCAGTCCAAGGGACTCTCAAGAGTCTTCTCCAACACCACAGTTCAAAAGCATCAGTTCTTTGGTGTTCAGCTTTCTTTATAGCCCAACTCTCATAGCCATACATGTCTACTGGAAAAACCACAGCTTTGACTAGTAGGACCTTTGTTGGCAAAGTAATGTTTCTCCTTATATAGGCTATGCTAACTCTTAAATCTGCACTGCTTCATCTTAAAAATCGGTATAACTTCTGCATGCATGCCAAGTTGCTTCAGCGGTGTCCAACTCTTTGCAACACTTTGGACTGCAGCCTGTCAGGCTCTTCTGTCCATGGGATTCTTCAAGCAAGAATACTGCAGTGGGTTATCATGGCCTCCTCCAGGGGATCTTTCTGATCCAGGCATTGAGCCCATGTCACTTTTTTGTCTCCTGCTTTGGTAGGCAGGTGCTTTACCACCAGTGCCACTTGGGAAGCCCCATAAAACTTCTACTCTGCTATTTTTGCAGATTTTATTTCTGAGAATCAAATGAGATGATAGAAGTAAACACTATTACTGTAGCATTTTCCTACTATTAAAAAAAATGCAGTACTCTTAGATATGTTAAAATTTTTAAATATGCATTTCAAAACAAGATTCAATACTACAAGGGTGTGCATAGTTGAGGAACCTGTAACAGCACATTATTTTAAAGTATTTACATATCTGAAAGAGAATCAGAGAGAACAAATTGTTCATGATAAATTAAGAATCACCTTGGCTTACCTACTAACTATTCATTACATATTTTGAAAAAAACTTAGTATCTGGATCTAAAAACCATCCCTATTCATTATTGTTTGGCTGAGTGATTAAATCAGCTAACAGGGAACATGAAGGGCAATAATCCAGCATGAAGGTATGGTCATAATTTTGCAACTATTTAACTGTACTGACCTCAAGAAGTCTCAATCAAGGTAACACTTAGAATAAGAAGTGTTATTTTTTAATGGATAACTACTGTGATCCAGACATTGTACCAAGCACTTCATGTAAAAATTTCCATTAAATCTCAGAACAGCATTCCATTTCAGAGTTCAATAAATTGCCAAAGTCACACTGGTAATTAGAAGTACTCATATTTACAATCTCCAAGGTCCTTGTTTTTCTTTTTCCCCTAAATTTTGTGATTTTTGAGATATAGTATTTGTTAAATTTTACATGGTTTTCTATTCTCAATTTCTAATCATTACCTTGTTAAAATAGGTCCTTCCAAGGAGTGATACCATACCATGTTCTAGAAATTATTCTCTAAATGTCTGGAAATCATAGCAAGTTCAAGTTCAGATCCAGGAGGACCCCAAGAGACTCAGTTCAAAGTTGAGAAGATTCAGCATTGGATCAGGGTATTTCATATGTCCCTAAGTAGACAAGACCAATAGTGATCAAGTTCCTATATCCACAAGTTTGAACTAGACTATATTTAGGCATTTAATCTACATACTGTTGGTCTTTTCTTTCAAGTTTTCAGTTTGCTATGAAAAACTAGAAGTTCTATAGCAAAGTACCCATACATGGAAAGAAATAAGTGTTCTACAGTAGGCATACTGGCATTTTGGAGATCTTAAATAGCATGTGTTAAGAATTTCAAAATAACAAAGAATAAGATAATAAACATAATACCAATATTTTCTCTCTTAAATTTTGGGAAAAATAAATAGATGGCCCTAGGAATAACAAAGAGGCCTCCATGATGGTTCAAATGATAAAGAATCCAACTGCAATGTGGGAGACATGGGTTCAATCCCTGGGTTGGGAATATTCCCTTGATAAGGGAAAGGCTACCCACTCCAGTATTCTTTCCTGGAGAACTCAAAAGACTATGTAGTCCTTGGGGTCTCAAATAATACAGGTAATAAAAAATTACCTAGTATTAGATATATATTTATACCATCTTTATGCCCAATAAGAAAATTATTATAGGCCAGATCATCTTAATAAATATCAAAACATTTCAGAAGTTCATATTATTAGCATCCTTTTGATTAAACTTCCTAGAGTAACAAGGATGAGAGAACACAATGATTAAAATAATGTTAAGCAAACAGAAAGCATCACAGTTAATTATAAGATAATAATGAGATAGAAAAAAGTGCTATTGAGACATGAATAAAAAGAGAAACTGTTTCTATTATCATTTACCATTGTTGTGGAAATTATCACTGATGAAATAAAAACATAAATAAGAAATATAAATGGTAAAACAAGTACAAAGTAAAGGTTTTATTTACAGTGACTACATCGTAGTTAAACATATCAACCCAAAATCTATGATAATTAATAAAAACTCGTTTCAATAGTCACATTCAAAAAACCCATAAAGTAATTTTGTACATTATTTATAATTAACTAAATGATAGTATAGAAAAAATTGGCTTATTTTAATGATGCTAGGAATAACCAAGAGAATGCCCACTCCCTTAGAAAACACCTCCAAATATTTCACATTTTACTTCTATATCCATTGGCTAGAACTTACATTGGAATATTTAACATCAAGAGAGACTGAGAAATACAGTATTTACTTGAGATAGTCAAATGTCCAGAATGTACAAAACAGATGAATTGTTTTGTATTGTTTTGTTTTTGAAATAACAATAAAGGTGAGAAATATTACTCTATCTGAAAAAGAGGGAATTGCTCCATCAACAAATTTTTCACAGGGCAGAGTTAAATGGGCAAGGATGACTATATTCAAAACTATTGCAATAGATGAGAGAGATTTAGCTCTATTCTGCTGAGAAAAGACACACAGGCAGCACAAGTTTGAGCTCAGGAGTGAGCTAGTGGAAAGGTAGTAGAGGCTGTTAATGAGCAGGTTGTCAGTGTGGCTAGGTCATCTATGTTTTTTTTATTAGGAGCTTGTCTAACTTAGCACCTACCCTCCCACAGATTCTGGGAGACAGGGTCGCCAACCTCCCTGGTTGATTCTGATTTCAGAGAGATAGCAGTGAGCCCTCCTGAAGACAGAGCCTAGTTTCCTGCCCAGGAATTGAGCCTGGGTAGAAAACCAGAATCCTAGCCACTAGACCACAAGGGGCTACAGGCTAGAAGCAAAGTTGCCCTGGCTCTTTCTCCAATTTGAAAACAAGAATGTTTCAAGGAGTCACAAACTGTAAAAACAGGTACAAAGTTTGTTATTAGAGACAGCACAATGTTTAGGAGAGCACACTGAGAAACAGTTTACTTAAAACAGAAGCAAGGCAGAAATACACCCTTAGAGAGAAAGAGTATGGGCATCCTCTCTAATGAGGAGGAATGCAGTAAGTCAGAAGCTAAACAGAGATACATACCAGGAGAGGAGCATGGGTGTCCTGGGTGAGGAGGAGCAAAGTAAAGAGGTGACTGAAATCACTTACAGAGGACAGTCCTTTGGGTTTTTGCTTACCTTTGGCCAGGTATATTGTTTCTTTCTTCACACCTGACTGGTCCTTGGATCCTCCCCAAGATGAGTGTGCAACTTTTTGCTAAGATGGATCCCAAGCAGAGGCCTATGGGTGCATGGTCACACTTATTAAGGGGTGGGGCTTCCTGTACATGTGCAGAGAGGGAAGTCATCCTTGACCTCAAGAGCAGGTACCCTATCTTTTTTCTTTAGTTGCCCTCACCTTTTGCCACTAGCTTTGTTCTTGGAGTGTCTGGGTGTGAACAAAGCTTGAATTTTACTCCATTTACTCCAAAAAATTGGGCATGACTGAGTGACTGAGCATACATGAACCTGAAAATCAGAAGTCTAAAATGAACAGCCTATTTCACACTGTCCCATCATACTACTAAAATATTGAAAGTGAAAGTGTCCAACTCTTTGCGACCCTATAGACTATAGCTTACCTAGCTCCTCTGTCCATAGAATTCTCTAGGCAAGAATACTGGAATGGATTTGCCGTTTCCTTCTCCATGGGATCTTCCTGACCTAGGGATCAAACCTGTGTCTCCTGCATTGTGGGCAGATTCTTTACCATCTGAGCCACAAGTGAAGCCCATTAAATTCTTACTTACTCTCAAATACAGCGTTAGAACCCAACTCCTGCTGTAGAGGAAAAGGTGAGGAAGATGGATTGAAGGTAGAAGTGAACAAAAAACTAAAATGCATTGTACCTACTATATGATGCTGGAGACATAAAGGTACATAAATTACGAAATTTGCATAATTCTGACATCATGTGACAGGCAGTATAGGGACACAGAGGAGAGGATTCAGGTCAGCTTGAAAACTGAGGTTAAGCTGATCCTTGAAGAAGTGAGGACAAATAAATAAAAATGAGTAAAAAGGAGGTTGTATGTGCTGTGCTTAGTTGCTTAGTCCTGCCAGGCTCCTCTGTCCATGGGGATTCTCCAGGCAAGAATACTGGAGTGGGTTGCCATGCCCTCCTCCAGGAAATCTTCCCAACCCAGGAATTGAACCCAGGTCTCCTGCATAGCAGGTGGATTCTTTACTATCTGAGCCACCAGGGAATACTGGAGTGGGTAGCCTATCCCTTTTCCAGGGTATCTTCCTGACCCAGAAATTGAACCAGTGTCTCCTGCATTGCAGGCAGATTCTGTAACAGCTGAGCTACCAGGGAAAAAATATATACATAAAAGAGAAACAATCCTGCTAGGAAACAATCATCAACTACTTAATACAGAAAGGAAGACATTCTGTAGGTAGGGATTTTAAAAAGCATCCAAGAATAGACATATCTTGAACCACAGGGACAAACATAAGGAAAATTATAGGGAGCACCCACAGAGCAAAAACACAGAGAAAGAGTGTTGGCTATCTCTGCAATATGTTAAATTCATTTTGTTACAGCAGGGAAAAGAATGCAAAATATTTTGGTGTCAAATACCTTCTGGGGTATTTTTATTGATCTATTTATGTCATTAAATACAATTACTTACAACATGTATAATATTATATATGAGAGATTAAAAAAATGAAGTCTGCATGTAAACCAAGGTAAACAGTGGACAAAATCCTATTTTGAATTTTTCACTTTTATAAGTAACACCAGGATGTTTAAACTTCATAATACTTGATTCTCAATAAATTAAGGCTATTCACTAAATGTTTGAAAGCAGAGGAAGTTCTCTTGTTGTTTTAAAACTTAAATTTGTTAGCCTTTGCTATATCAGTTGTAAGAAAAGCCAAAGTTTGTGAGAACAGTTGGAAAAGTATTTCAATAGTCCAAATTCAGAGAGACTTAAGCCTAAATAGCAGCAGAGATTTAAGCCTAAATAGCATTCTGTCTGCCACAAATGAAGAAAAAGGAAAGATAAGCCAAAAATACCTCAGAGATCTTCACTTTGAATAAGGAGAACCAAGAGATAGTTTTGAAAGAAAAAAATCTATTTCATTGTAAGATAATAGGTTTTGGATGTTGACAAGATATCAGAAAGGAAATGACCTGTAAGGGACAAGATATAGCACTCAAGTCATAGAGAGCTAAGGAAGGATAGATGAACCAGAAATTTTCAGCTGACGCAGATTTATTCCTTACTTCTTTCTCTGAAGCAGCCATCTACGTAGCTCTCATTACCTTGATCTCTGTGGCCCCACCAGGCTCATGCATCAAAGACAACATTTATTGTTAAGCCTATAAAGGGCAGGTTATGTTCCCTAGAGGCTTCATTCTTTCTTACTTGGTGGTTCACGACAGCAAATCTAGTTACTATCATTGCAGTTGATGGCTGTGGCTCCTCTGTAGACAGACATCACACAGCCTTCTTAATAACTTTGCCACAGGATGGACAAACCTCAGCAGCTACTCAGGATGCTTAAGTGTGACTTCTGCTTTCTTCTGCATCTTTGTCTTTTTTCCTTTGCAGTTTAGCAGTAAAAAGAAAACTGGTGGGCCTGGAAGGAAATTGGAGCCAAATCCACAAGAGTCTCTTAAATGATAAATCAAACACTAGCTCCTCAGCATAAGGGCTCCACACAACCATTCATTGTGAGCCCTTACTGAGCCAAGGGCTCCCTGGTGGCTCAGACTGTAAAAGAGTCCACATGCAATGTGGGAGACCTGGGTTTGATCCCCGGGTTGGGAAGATCCCCTGGAGGAGGGCATGGCAACCCACTCCAGTATTCTTGCCTGGAGAATCCCCATGGACAGAGAATCCTGGTAGGCTATAGTCCATGGAGTCACAGAGCCACAGTCAGACATGACTGAGAGACTAAGCACACACATGTATAATGAATCCACCAGAGAAGCAAAATGAATAGGAAATATATATATATATATATATGTGTGTATATATATATATATATATATATATATATATATTCTCTCTATATATATATATGTATAGAGAGAGAGAGAGAGAGAAAGATTTACTATGGAAATTGGTTTAAGCCATTATGGGTGTTGGTAGATTCATGATCTCTTGTCTGCAAGCTGAAGAACCAGGGAAATTAATGGTATAATCCAGCCTGAATCCCAAGACCTTAGACTGGAGGCCACAGATCTAAATCCAGGAGTCTTAAGTCCTGAGAATCTGTCCAAGGGGAAAAGATGTAGACATCCCAGCTCAAGAAAAGAAAGAAGTAATTCACACTCCTTACATAGATTTGTCCTATTAGGGCTCAACAACAGGTTGGACAGTGTCTGCCATACTGGGTAGCATGGATCTTCTCTACTCAGTCTAATGATTCAAATACTATTATTTTTTGGAAAGCACTCTTTTTTTGGGGGGGGGGGTTATTTTTTTATTATTTTTATTTTTTTTTTTACTTTACAATATTGTATTGATTTTGCCATACATCAACATGAATCCACCACGTGTGTACACTGTCTTAGTCCATTCAGGTTGCTACAAAACATTCCGAGACTGAATAGCTTATAAACAGCAAACATTGATTCCTCACAGTGATGGAGGTTGGGAGTTCAGGATCATGGCACCAGCAGGTTCGATGTTTGGTTGCTGATGGCTTATTGATTCAAAGAGGACTTTTTTTCTTTGTGTCCTCACTTGATGAAATGGTCTGGGAGCTCTCCTGAGCCTCTTCAGTAAAGGCACTAATCTCATTATGAGAGCTCCACTCTCATGACCTAATCACCTCCCAAAGATTTAATAGCATTGTTGTGAGGGCTAGCATTTCAATATATAAATTGGTAGAGGACTCAAACATTCAAACCATATTATAGCCTAGATGCATGTTAGAAGAGGAAGTGAAGTCAGGAAGCACAAAATTTTTGTGATAAATGGCATAATGTTCAAAGTGAAAGTGAAGTCGTGTCCAACTCTTTGCGACCCCATGGACTGTAACATAGCAGGCTCCTCCATACATGGAATTTTTCAGACAAGATTACTGGAGTGGGTTGCCATTTCCTTCTCCAGGGGATCTTCTCAACCCAGGGATTGATCCCAGTTCTCCTGCATTGTAGGCAGATGCTTTACCATCTGAGCCACCAGGGAAGTAAATAATGGTCAAACATACTATCTAAGTGACCGAATTACTGTATTCTATACATGAGGAAAAGTTTTATATAGAAATATATATATATATCCAAATACAAACACACATATATATATTGATACACATGTACACACATGTGTAACCATTTTACATACACAATTGGCTGTTAAAGTGGTATGACTGAATTAACTCAAAATAGATTAGATAATGTTCTTCAAGGTGAAATATTTGAATTAAAAAACCAATAATTCTTGTTTATTATATAAATGATGTGCATTTAATTCAATTAGAAACAAATCAAAATGTCAAAAATAATTTTTAAAATTCACTGATAATTGAAAAGAATATTTCACAACATTAATTTGTATTAATTTTGTTACCAGTAACAATATTTTGTTACCAGTAACTCATTTGAACAATGTTTTTTTAGTTATTTGTTTAGTAGAATCATTTATATAAAATAAATTACCAAAAGAACACTAGACAGAAAAGAAAGGTGATGATGATGGACAAACTGGATAAGTGTCATTTCAGTTGAAGTTTCTATGAGGATTTGAGCATCTGATCACTTCAGAAACTCTTTTTTCTTCCCTTAGGTTTTAAGCTTTTGGCAAGAGTAGATCTCACTTTCTCTCTTAACCTCCACTCCTCCTACTCAGAACATAGTTCATGACTGACTGCTTTTTTGCTTCAAACACCTCTACAGAAATTGCTGTCACCATGATTGACAATGATGGCTTAAAGGCTACAAATCATTTAACATATCTCAAGCCTCAATTCCTTAACTTCAAAATACTTTATACTTGATTTTCCACCTAACCCTTACTGTATATTGTTTTTTCCTTTCTATCTTGGCCAAGTCATCATTTGTACCAAATTTCTCTAAATTCTGATAGTCTCCAAAACTGTTCTCTTAGCCCTACTTCCCTTTACTTCCTATATGTGATTTCATATATCAATATACCTTAAATCCATTCTACAAGCTCACTCACAGGTATGTTGGCATGTGTATCAGTCAGGGTCCAAACAGGAAATAAATCCACAACATGTTACAACTCAAGCAGGATTTACTTAGTAGATGGCACTGATACAGGGGTGGGTGGAGTGTGGTAGAATCACAAAGTCAGCACAGAGACCCCAGGAAGCACCTGATGAACTATCACCACACATGGCCCAAAGAGATGAGGTAAGGGGAAGATGTGGATGAGTGCCTTCCACTGAGAAATGCATCCAGCTCTAGGTGACCTCAGAGACAATTTCACAGGAACCAATACTATGCTAACCTCAGTCTCATGCTCCTCTCCCAGCTCCTGCTAGATGTCTTGTTGGGTCAGATAAATCAAAATCAGAGAGCACTGGAGACCCACTGAGGTAGTTGAATAAGTGGGTTTCCTGGGCATAGACCATGATGAACAAACCAGAGAGAGACTCTGGAAAACTCACTCTTGTTGTGTGGCTACTTTTTAAACCACACAGATGCATATACTCATTTTGGTTTTCAAAGCCACATGTCATGAGAAATATGATAAATCTTTTAAAATAATGGGATGGTAGCTCAAAAATCATGGACACAGGGATGCATAAGGGAGTTTCAGGGAAGGAAGAAGGCAAAGAGTTGTTTAATCAGGGTCTCCCAGGTGCAGAAACAGTTTGTCATCACTTTCTAAAATCTGGCTTTCTTGCACCAAATTTCCTAGAAAATAGAAACTTCCTTAAACACTTATGTGGAGTTCAGCCCCTAGAATGAGGGATGAAGGAAAGTGAAGCAGAGGGCCATGAGGATGAACAGGAAGTGGTGTGTCACTAAGGGACCACAACTTCACGACTGTTGCTTCTGATTGTTCATCCCTGCAGAACATCTGAAGAGAGACTTACACATGACTTCACAGCAGAACTGCTTGTGGAAAGAAGGGAGATAAATTTACCTACAGGCCTTCTCTCTACCCAAGCTCCCAGTGGGCCAGTGGGTAAAGCCCTTTTCCCTTGGAATTAACTCTCCCACACTTCAAGCTGCGTTGGCAATCACTGGTGCCATGTGCAGAAGAAGCCAGAGCTTTGTGTTTTGGGTGCAGTGTTCCCTTCAGCATAAACGGTGTCATGTGAGGGATCACTCCACTCAGGCATGATGCTTCTTTCATGATGTGGAAGCTGAAAAGATGCTAGTGCTCTTACTATGGTCATCATGGCCATCAAAAGTTCCTAAAAAGATTACTTAAGAAATAATTTGTAGTGCTGGTCATGGCATCAACAGTGAGTGAGACCCTGAACTGGAAATGTGAAGACTGCAAGCCTGCATCAGCCATCCTTATGAGATAGTTGATGTATAAAGTATGATACTTGCTTATCACTTACCATAAAAAATGTACTTTCAAATTATGTGTCATTTAAATCTGGACCTGTCATTCCACTCTGCATAAAACCTGCCAACACTTGCAACAGCTTCTCTAGGGAATCTCCATGGTGTACAATTAAATGCTGAGAATGGTAGAGGAACACAGATATCTGCTCCAATATAGCAGCAGTGTCAAGAAAAGCTCACTAAAATGTTATGTTTTGTTTTAGGCATGCAAGTATTAATTACACAATTGAAATCATATGTTAATTAACTTTGAGGAATACTAATGTTCCCAGAAACTCCCCTGAATTTATCTTATGGATCCCAGTATTCCTGGCATATAATTAAAAGCATTGACATATATACAATAAAGTCCAAGCTTCTCACCATGATATGTAATGGCTTTTCTAATCAAGACCCTACACACTTATTCAACATTCCATAAACACAATGCCAACACAATTCAAAGGACTGAGTGGGCACATCAAATACCCTGAAAAGGGAAGAAGTACATAAAATCCCTGAATTTACAGTTAGATTCTAGGGGAAATATACAAACAAATAAGCTATTGCAGTACAAGGTGATGAGACTTCAAAGAAAAGTACAGGTTTCTAAATACATAGGATGTGTGTCTCAACTGAACTTGAGTGTCAAGTGAATCTTTCTAAATGAACTATCTTCTAAGTTAAGAATATAAGTACAAATAGGTATCAATCAGGAAAAGTAGAACAAAGCAAAGAACAATTTTTTTGAAAGCTGAGAAATGAAAGGTTCAGGAGGTATTAATAGAACCAACTTGTGAAGGGTTTTGAGAGCCAGAGAATAAGATTATACTGGATCCTGAGAGCAGGGAGGGTGTCTCTGATGTTCTGAGAAAGGGGATGATGTGCTCAGAATCACCTTTTGACATGATCACTCTCACTGCACTGTGGCAAATAAATGGACAGGATCCAGACTGGATATAAGGAAATCAATTGGATTGTTTTTGCAATCACCCAGGCAGGAAATGATGCTAGTAACAGCAGGCTGAGTCTAGAGATACTTACCCCATAAGTATCTCTAGGTTGAAGAGATCCTGGTGATGGGGTAAATGTGTAGCTCAAGAATGAAGGAGCACAAAGGACTGTTCTCAGGTTTCTAGCCTAAGTTGTAGCCATGTGGGAGAACCACCTAAGAGGGTGAGATTTGGGGGATGGAGAGGGTGGGAGCCCAGGTGACTGGGGTACACCCAAAGTTGCTGCACAGTTGCATGTATGACTCTGATCTGAAGCTCTGAAGAACACCTGGGACTTCTCAGCAACTTAAAGACAAAATGTTCAAAAGATGGCACTTAAGAATAAATGATAATTTCATAGCAATTTATACTGACTTCCAAATTCATTCTCTATAGCTTGTAAAAATTTCCAATCATATCAATAGAAATATTTTCATTTTTTCACAGGCTGTTTTTTTCAGCCTAGGACAGTTTCTGCCACTGGGATCTCATCTCTAGCCTTCAGGATTTAGATCAGTTGACCTCCCTGAGAAGCCTCCTTAAATTCTTGATGCCGACCTAATTTCTTCCTGTGAAGCTCATCCTAATTTACCTTGTTTGTCTATCAATTTGACTCACCTAACCCAAACTTCTTAATGATGTCTGACATATATCCTTTCCACACTCACTACCTAGCATATAGTAGGATTAATGGAATAGATGAGCACACTTTACCATTTCTACCAAATATAATCACAATAGCAGTTTCATAATAAAACAAATAGAGAACAAAAATAACAAATGGAGTTTTACTTTGGGAGAAAACACTTCTGCTTGCTTTCTCGGCTGGAAGAGAAGTCACGACTATGAAAACTTTACTCTTAATAATTTATTTTTTGCATTTTGCCCCAGTGCTTGTGCCACGATTGTTCACCTTTAGGTGAGTCCTTCCTGGAAGCCCTGAAGGTGTAAATAGTTTATCACACTCAGGAAAATAAGATCTTAGATGTGTAGACATCAGATGCAGTCCCATTTATCATTGGTTATTGACATTTGCTACACCGTAATGCCTGTGAACCATTTATTCTCACCTTGGGTAGTCCCAATAGTCCTCTGAAATGTTATGTTAAAATTTATATAAATTATGAACTTGGAGCACTTATTTAACATGTCTACTTTTTTTTGAGATTAAACCCAAATATTACAAAGCTATTTTAAGGTATCACTTTCAAATACACAGAAGACTGTCTCTACTGTCCTGAGTACTTTCCTAGCTAAAGCCAATAGCCCAGCTTCTCACAGACAAGCCATTAATAGATGTTCATATCAGACAAGGTTAAATATGCTGCATTAGTGATATAACACTGAGTGTTTAAGAACAAGATGAGATAGACAATGATGTTATAATATCTGTGACTATCCTTTGCTTCAGCAACTTTTGATCTAATTTTGTTTTCTTAGGTCATCTAGTATATTTTTGGAAAAGATTGACCTGAACAAATAAGTTAACATTCTTTTTTAATCCAAAGCTTGTATAAAGGGAAAATAGTAAGCAAAACATTTTTAAAATTAGTGAAAGACACAGCCATATTTGGATCTTTCCTTAGGACTTAAGTGGAAACTGACTTAGAGTGCCGGCTCCCTGAGTTTGTTCTATGCACAACAAAATAATTTTAGTCAATGATCTTACACTTGAATTTGAGTTTAATTTCTGTGTGTATGCTTGTATAAGATTCCAAAGCTTATTTATCATGTTCTTCACAGCAGTAAGAAACCAAAGACGACCCTTTAGTGTAAGCTATTATGTTTTGAAAGTAGATTTATTGTGAAAAAAAATTTTTTTTAAGTTTGAACTTTGAAATGAACATTTTACCATCATTGCTTCAACTATTTGCGGCTCTATTTTATTAGGCCTAATGAAATAAATCTCTTAAATTATTTCCTTGATGCAGTAGGCATTTGTAATAACTGTATGGCTTTCTCTTTGGAGAAATGGCTATAGCCCTTGGCCACATCGCTAGCAATTCTGTTAGCTGCTCCCCAGATAAACAATGACATTCAGGGCCATGATTTCATGACCCAACTGAGCAAGAACATAATGAAATGGATCAGTGTTTCTTTCTGAAAGATGTATTTCACTGGTTTCTCATGCAAAGTGGTGATATAAGTTCATATGCTCAAGTTTCTTCTCTCCCAAATAGCCAAAAAAAAAAAAAAAAATTAAGTAAAAAAAATCAGTCATTTTTGGAAAAGGGGGCTAGCTGCTACTAAGAGTTTCTATAAGAGAGCATCCACTTATACTATGAAATTAATATCTTCCATGTCACTAAATGTTAGTATTCATTATTCATTCAGTTACCCAGTGACAAAACTAAGAATCATCTACCACACTTTTCTCTCATTTCCTCTAGATTAGACATTCTTTGCTTCACTTCCGTATCTATTCTCCATCTTTTTCTTCCCTGCTTGATATTTTGGAAGACTGGCTTCCATGGGATACAACCACCCAGCTCCCCTTCCAAATATATTTGGTCAGTAGGATGGCAGGATATGGAAGGAGTAGAAAGAAAAAGAAATACATTTATTTATTCTTCACTCTTTCTGAGCGGGTTATAAAACTGCAGTTTCTGCATTCTTCTCTCTAAGCCACAACACCTATCAAGTGGTCCTCCTCCTCTGTCTACATGTTTGTCCACAGAAAAGAATGTATTTCACTTGCTTACACACATTCAGACCCAATGATAGTGGCAGATTCTGTCCCTGTGACACTTCTCTATCTCTTTCTGGTTGTCTTAAACTTTTCCAAATTCCCTCTTTGCTAACATCATTTTATTACCATTTCTGAACACACCTCTATTACCTGAAAGCCCCTAAACGATGCACACCTCATGTGTAAAACTGATCACAAGGTCCTTTTAGAAATAAAATGTTGTGACTCTGTTCAATATACGTTTGTTAAGTAGATCCTCAGGCATTGGACAGTGAACTGTGGTTCAACAACGGACCATAGTGAAATTGAAATAGAGAAGCTTATCATTCACAAGTTCTGGAGGGCCATGCAGGAAGTTGAAGGCAGGGTGCAGGTAGAGAGAGAAGCAGGACCTAGGTCACATGCTTTTATTAGAGTCCTCAGATGGAGCACCTTGGGGGTGCTAGGCTAAAGCCAGGTGGGTCAATTCAAACCCAAAAGAGCAGGGTTTGCTAAATTCTTTGCGGGTCTTATCTAAGGGACATGGAAAGAAAAGGTTTAGGGTCTTGAAGATTGCTCATCACAAGGGTATCACAATTACTAGTGCCCCAGCTAGTTGCTGCCTGGGGTGTGCACTCTTGGAAGGCACCAGTGTAAATCCAAGTACCCTGCAACTCTGTTGGCCACACAACATGGATGCTGAGGCAGCAACATTATGGAGTAGTTTAACTAAACTCTAAACCCCAAATGTCTTTTAAATTTTTAGAGAAATGAAGAATTTCTACATTCCCAATAATGTTCTTTAGCTCAAGTACCTGATTACTTTTATTATTGTAATATTTCAGTTTCTACCAGCTACTTCTCCCTTACAAACAATTCTTCACACTAAAACATTTATAATAATTTAAAAATAGATGTAGGCCATCAATGTCTATCTCCTACAACCTCATGTTGTCTTAAAAGTGGACAAAAAATCTCCCCACAGACCAGCTTTTACCTATATCCAAAGACTCACCTATTCTCTCTTTCCACCCTCCCCTGCCCCATTGCTCTGTCTCTCTCTCTCTCTCACACACACACACACACACATACACACACAAACACACTGTAGCTGTCTCCATGACAGACCACATGCAATTCTCCTCACTTCCTGTCTCTCTTTGGGGCTTAAACACTCCCTAGTGGGGCTCTGAGCACTCTCTCAACATCACAGATGTTTGTCCTGCCATCCTACTCCAGCCAATTCCATCTGGCCTTTTAAAATTAAGCTGTAAACCTCTTGAAGAAGCCTTTCCCAACAGTCCTTACTCAATTATCTTCCCATAGCATCTATCCATAATCCGATCATTGGTATGTCCCCTCTCACCTTCCGCCACAAGTCTATAAGTTTTGAGAAGCTTTATTAATAGTTCAAGGTTCAGACTTTATGGGTTCAAATTCATTTCTACTATATATTTTCCTATGATCTTGAGCAGGTTTATTAAGTGTGTATCTCTGTTTTCTCACCTATGAATTTAGGAATAAAATAGATGTGCTTTTGAACTGTGAAGAAAGCTGAGTGCTGAAGAATTGATGCTTTTGAACTGTGGTATTGGAGAAGACTCTTGAGAGTCCCTTGGACTGCAAGGAGATCCAACCAGTCCATTATAAAGGAGATATAAAGGAGATCAGCCCTGGGTGTTCTTTGGAAGGAATGATGCTAAAGCTGAAACTCCAGTACTTTGGCCACCTCATGTGTAGAGTTGACTCACTGGAAACACTCTGATGCTGCGTGGGATTGGGGGCAGGAGGAAAAGGGAATGACAGAGGATGAGATGGCTGGATGGCATCACCAACTAGATGGACGTGAGTTTGAGTGAACTCTGGGAGTTAGTGATGGACAGGGAGGTCTGGCGTGCTGCAATTCATGGGGTCGCAAAGAGTCAGATATGACTGAATGACTGAACTGACTGAGTATTAAATTATGTTAGCACATTTTGAAATATGTGCTAGGTTTAAAGCAGGCACTCAATGTGTCATACAAGTTTGCAATTGCCTATTTTTTTCAACCTCACAAAACTGAAAGTCCACAAAAAGGAGGGCAGTGTTCTACCAATAACCATGTCATTTAATTTCTGTGCACAGAGAGAACTTCATAAGTCCTCATCAGTTGAATAAATAAATGAAAAAATGAAGCGCATTGAATTCTAGATTGAGAAGCATGACTTCTCTCTTGGCTCATCTTCAGTTTTTAAATCCTGGATAGTAACTTCTAGGTCAAGATTTCTTATAGGAGTCCTTTTACTGAAATACACATTCTGGGGCTTCTATGAACCCAAGAAAGCACTGCTGTCCTTATCAGAGTAGAAGAAAAAGTTACATTTGTCTTTGCCAGTGCACACATTTTTATGGTCATTGGGTTAAGTTTATGGCTTTCATCATGACACCATGATTGTTCACTTGTCTTTCTCTAACTTGGATGAAATCTTTGGGTAATAAGCAATCACAGTCTTTTGTTTGTTTGTTTTTAATTCTCGCTGATAATTTAGAATATTCTTTTGTCCTAAAATTTTTATGTAAATTTGGAAGTATTTAAGCATGGTATCACTCCATAAAGGATGAAATGAACTAAATTTAATTAATAAAATAGCTGTTCCTATTTGACTCAAAATGCTTACTAAAAATACTGGGGGCCTATAGTCAAGCTGGAGGAGTAGAAGTGTGTGTGCTCATCTCCTCCTGTGAGAGAACCAAACTAAAAACTAGCTGTTGAACAACCATTGACAGGAGGACATTGGAACCCACCAATAAAAAAAAATTATGTCCAAAGACAAAAAAGAAGCCACAACAAGATGGTAGGAGGGTTGCAAACACAATAAAATCAATCCCATACCCACCAGGTAGGCCACCCATAATCTGGAAAATGATAATACCAAAGAAGTTCTCCCACTGTTGTAAAGGTTCTGAGCCTCATGTCAGGCTTTCCAGCCTGTGGATCCAGCAAAGGGATTGGAAATCAGTAATCTGACTTTGAAGGCCAGTGGGATTTGATTACAGGACTTTCACAGGACTGGAGGATACAGAGACTCCACCCTTGGATGGCACAAACAAAATATTGTGCATACCAAGACCCAGGTGAAAGGTATACAGTAACCCCACAGGAGATTGAACCAGATCTACCAGCTCATGTTGAAGGGCTTCTTGTGGAGGTCTGGGTTGGTAGTGGCTTGCCATGGAGATTGGGGCAAAGGCAACAGCAGTCCTGGAACCGGACCCTGACATAAATCCTCTTGGAGGTCACTCTTAACCCTACCCTAGAGCCCATAGAGCCCATAGACCCCAGGGCTAGGTTGCCTCAGGCCAAACAACTAACAGGGAGGAAGTGCAACCACACCCATTAGTGGGTAATTGGATTAAAGTTTTACTGAGTATGGTCCTGCCCACCAGAGCAGGACCCAGTTTTTCCCACCACCAGTCCCTACCATCATGAAGCTTATACAAGCCTCTTAGCCTCATCCACCAGAAGGCAGACAGAACAAACAAGATGAGTCACAAGCCTGCAGTCGCTAGAACCAAAACCACATCACAGAATGTGGTTTTGATAACCAAGGTGAAAAAGCAAAGAGTTTTGTTCCAGATAAAGGGACAAGATAAAACTCCAAAAACACAATTAAATGAAATGGAGATAGGCAATCTTCCAGAAAACGAATTCAGAATAATGATAGTGAAGATGATCCAAGATCTCAGAAAAGTAATGGAACAAAAACTGAGAAGATGCAAAGAATGATTACCAAAGACCTAGAGAAATAAAGAACAAACAGATGAACAATACACTGGAAGGAATCAATAGCAGAATAACTGATGCAGAAGAACAGATAAGTGATCTGGAGAATAGATGGATGAGAATCACTGCCACAGAACAGAATATAGAAAAAAGAATGGAAAAAAAAAAAAAAATGAAGACAGCCTAAGAGACCTCTGGGACAACATTAAAGACACCAATATTCGCATTATACAGGTCCCAGCAGGAGAAGAGAGAAAGGACACAAGAAAATATTTGAAGAAATAAGTGAAAACTTTCCTAACATGGGAAAGGAAATAGTCAACCAAGTGCAGGAAGTACAGAGGCCCAAGCAGGATAAACCCAAGGAGGAACACACCAAGACACATAGTAATCAAAATGACAAAAGCTAAAGTCAAAGATAAAATATTAAAACAACAAGGGAAAAATAAGAAATAGCATACAAGGGAATTCTCATAAGGTTATTAGCTGATTTCTCAACAGAAACTCTACAAACCAGAAAGGAATGGCACAATATGTTTAAAGTGATGAAAAGGAAAAACCTATAACCAAGAATACTCTACCTAGCAAGACTCACATTCAGATTTGATGGAGAAATCAAAAGCTTTCCAGACAAGCAAAAGTTAAGAACATTCAGCACTACCAAACCAGCTTTACAACAAACACTAAAGGAACCTCTCTATACAGAAAACACAAGAGAAGGCAAAGATCTACAGAAAATAAACCCAAAACAACTAAGAAAATGGTCATAGGATAAAACATATCAATAATTACCTTAACTGTAAATGGATTAAATGTATCAATAAAAAGTTATAGACTGGCTGGGCAGATGAGAACACGTGCATCTATGCACTTCCACTCATCACATCATTCTACTTAACCCATCAAATTGTATTTAACAATTTTATATTGTTAAATTAATCATGTTCCCATTATGGCTTGCAATTGTAATTATCTTATATTTTTTGTCTGGTTGTTGATTGTTAACATTGATAAACATCTTTTACTAGAGTGATTATGTAACTATTAATAAATACCATTGTATCATGATTGATCAACAGGAGATAATAGAATTCTATATCACTGAAACTACTGTATAATAGAAAAACCTGTCATCACTTTTAAAAATCCAGATGCATAGCAGAATTATCTTGGAGTTTTTCAAAAACTACAAATGCCTAAATATTGCTATATGTCTCCAAGCTTCAGATGTGTTTATAATGAGCATCCATGTTTAAAAACGACTGGGCTGTTTGTTACCTTTTACCTTTTCATCTTTTACCTTTATCTAGTTTGTTTCATTTTTTTATATTTCATATTCAGTGCTCCCATTTCATTTAGTTTATGTTTTTCAATGTCTCCATCTTTTTTATTGTTGCTATTCTTTCTCAAGACTTTATCAAGCATAGTAAAAAAAACTTTTGTACACACACGCATGACTATATAGTATATACAATGTAATGCATATATTAGAAAATGTATAAATTTTTTCCTAGCTAAAAAAAAATTATTACATTTTGATTCCATTTTTTTGACATAGTATGAATAAAATTTTAGATTTCTAATTTATATTCACTCAAAACTTTTATATATTTCATGTATCTTGGCATCTAGTATTATGGCTAAAAGTCTAGAAAATTAATTACCTAAGTTATTTAAAAATTTTTGAATGAGTCTTGAAACTTCCAATCCAATTCTGAGAATATAAAGAAATACGGTGCTCTTAAAAAAAAAAAAAAAAAAGAGGAAATTAACAAATGATACAATATTATTAACTAAAATACAGATTTTTTTTAAATCAAATTTCAAAAAAATTTATTTTAGTGTCCATTATTTGTCTTTGTGCCTTATTCAAGGTTCCACACTGTACTGAATTGCATTGAGCAGCTTCAGCTGTGTGCAACCAATTCTGATAAATTTTCTTTTCATTGTTATTCTTTACAAATATTTTCTAATTTTCCTTGTTTGGGCTTCTTAGATACACCCATCATTTAAAAGTGGACATTTAATTTACAAAGAAATGGGATTTTGTTTAAAGTATCTTTAATAATAATTTCTCATTTTGATACTAATTTTTCATTTAAATGCTTTCTTCTATACATTAACCTTCTATGTTTTTCCAGTCAAATTTGATTGAGGCTTTCAATGGCCTCTTGGTAAATATTACATTGCACTTGAGAATATGTGGGTTATTTTCAAATATCTTTTGATATTGCTTTCTAACATAAATCTACATTAATAAGAGAATAGACTCTCCATGATTTCACAGTACCTTTAGATCATGAAAATTTTTGCAACTTCTTTTATGTCCCTGAATATGTTCCAGTGTCTCCAAGTTTATAGTCTATGAGAACTTGAATAGAATTTTTATCCTATAGTTGTGTGAAAATTGTATAAGTCTTAATTATGTTGAATTGGTTCACAGGTCTACTGTATCCTTCTACTTCTCTGTATATTCATTCTATTAAGTTTTGAGAGCTTGATATTAAAACTCCAACTAAAAATACTGTCTACTTAAAAAATAATTATAATATAGTGGACATATATGCAAACTTGCTCTGTATTTTCCAAATCTCCTGTAAATGTGTTATCACACATTTATAATTTTTAAAAATACAAAATAAAAATAAAAATACTGTTTATTTATGTATTTATTAATCTTCATAATGGAAAGATATTCAAACTTTAATGATTTCTAAATCTAAATGTATCCGCTAAATAAACATATGCTCTTAGTCAAAAATAATGTCTTTATAAATTATAAATTCAATTTTCTCTAAAAATGTAAATAGTATCAGCTTTAAAATGGGAATGTATATATTTATTTAAGGATCCTAGAGTTCAGTTTCCATAATGCTCTATTATATTTTATACTTAAAAATTATTTGCTTCTTTTACATCATATTTCAGAAGGTATTCATGGATTAGAAAAGGTATAAAGTAAATAAATGCATCTTTATCCATGAAAATAACTTTGGAGTTGTGTCCTAAGAGAAAGTTAGGTAAAGTTTACTTTAGGGGAATCTTAGCATATGTAAAGCATGAGGTATTGAACACCGAAAAAATTAGAAAGTGTTTAGAACATATATTGGACATATATTAAGGTATTGGAAGAAGATAAAACTGAAAGGTAAATAGTACCAAATAATAGAAGAATATATACTTTCAATCAGGGTAATAAGAAAAAGAAGATTAAGGATGGATTAGGAAAAAATAGGAGCTAGAGTAAGACACACTGACAAAGAAATATGAACATAAAACTGACAAAAAGCAAAAAATAGGTTTTGTTAGTTTATAAAAGGGAAGATAGGTTCATTTGTGCCATATTTTGGATTCCACATATAAGCGATATCATATGGCATTTGTCTTTCTTTATCAGATCAACTTCACTTAGTATGACAATCTCTAGTTGCATCAATTTTGCTGTATATGGCATTATTCCATTACTTTTATGGCTGAGTAGCAGTCTATTGTATATATGCACTACATCTTTATACATTCATCTATCAATGACATTTAGATTGTTTCTATGTCTTGTCTATTGTGAATAGTACTGCTATGAACATAGGGGTGTATGTATCTTTTTGAATTATGGTTTTGTCAATATATGCCCAGGAGTGGGATTCACAGACATAAAGAACAGATTTGTGGTTGCCAGTAGAGAGGGGTAAAGGGAGAGTGATGGGCTGGGAGTTTGGGGTTAGTAGATGCAAACCATTATATATAGGATGGATAAACAACAAGGTGCTACGGTATAGCACAGGCAAGTATATATATATAAAGAATATATATGAGAGTTGGACCATAATGAAGGCTGAGTGCTAAAGAATTTTTGCTTTGCAACTGTAGTGCTGGAAAAGACTCTTGAGAGTCCCTTAGACTGCAAGGAGACCAAACCAGTCAATCCTAATGGAAATCAGTCCTGAATATTCATTGGAAGGACTGAAGTCAAAGCTGAAGCTCCATTTCTTTGGCCATCTGATGCGAAGAGCTGACTCATTGGAAAAGATCCTGATGCTGGGAAAGATTGAAGGCAAAAGGAGAACGAGGCGACAGAGGATGAGATGGTTAATTAGCATCACTGATTGTCATACTAAGTGAATAAATAAATTTATTTTACATACAAAAACCATGGATGAAACTTTAAAATAAACATTATGCTAAGTGAAAAAGCCCACCATAAAAGACTACATGTAAATGATACCATTTATATTATGTTCAAAATTGACACATCCATAGAGACAGTAGGCTAAAAGTGAATTACATGGGACTTATTACTCAGCATTTCTTGTTCTAATTTAATTTTAGTGTTTTTGAATGATATCACCATTTTGTCTAACTCTTGCAATGAACTTCGTGAACTGGAGTCAATCACATTTTTCTCAGAAAACAAATTAGACTGAGTTAAATGTTCTTTTTCTCCTAGTGTAACTGCTTAGGGAGCCCATGTCTCACCTGAATAAATCAATATTTTGCACACTTCAGTTGCTGATTACATAAAAATAATTATAATCAATTGACCAATCAATTAAAATGTCAGATTCATAAATCAAAGTTTGAAAACAGCATTAACCAAATCTTCTATCTTCTTAGGATCAGATTTTATATCAGACATATTATTAATAGTCCTTGACCATTAGTATTTTTTTATTAGCTGTAAATTATGTCATGAATTTACTTCGACTTTGGAATAAAAATAAATAAAATTTATTCATTGCATTATATATTAAAAAAAAAACAAAGATTTATTCTGCCTGTTAAATTTTCAATTATTTTTACATAAAAATTAAAAAATATAAGCTATGCAGATGTTCATTAAACACAACCAAATGACACCCATATTAATATAATTAACAATGTAAGTTATGAGACTGAGAACTATAATTTTATTCTCATTTCTTACATTGTTGATAATATTAATATGGTCAATTGATAATAATTATTTTTATATAATCAGCAACTGGAAGCTATGGTTTTTCCAGTAGTCATGTATAGATGTGAGAGTTGGACAACAAAGGAAGCTGAGCATTGAATAATTGATGCTTTTGAACTGTGGTGTTGGAGAAAACTTTTGATAGTCCCTTGGATTGCAAGAATATCAAACCAACCAACATGATGATATCATTCAAAAACACTAAAACTAAAATTAATTAGAACAAGAAATGTTGAGTTATAAGCCCGATGTAATACAAATTAGCATTGCCATTTAACTTGACGGAAATTACCTTAAAGGGATAAACATATTGAGTACAAATGGGGCGATCTACTCTAAAACAATAGAGTGAAGTCAGAGAAAGTTTTGATTGTGGAGCTGCATCAAACTGATAGAATTTTACTTTGCCAACAAAGGTTCGTCTAGTCAAGGCTATGGTTTTTCCTGTGGTCATGTATGGATGAGAAAGTTGGACTGTGAAGAAGGCTGAGCGCCGAAGAATTGATGCTTTTGAACTGTGGTGTTGGAGAAGACTCTTGAGAGTCCCTTGGACTGCAAGGAGATCCAACCAGTCCATTCTGAAGGAGATCAGCCCTGGGATTACTTTGGAAGGAATGATACTAAAGCTGAAACTCCAGTACTTTGGCCACCTCATGGGAAGAGTTGACTCATTGGAAAAGACTCTGATGCTGGGAGGGATTGGGGGCAGGAGGAGAAGGGGACGACAGAGGATGAGATGACTGGATGGCATCGCTAACTCGGTGAATGTGAGTCTCAGTGAACTCTGGGAGTTGGTGATGGACAGGGAGGCCTGGCCTGCTTCACTTCATGGGGTCACAAAGAGTCGGACATGACTGAGCGACTGAACTGAACTGAACTAATACATAGGAATGTGCGATAGTGTGCTATCACTAATTCATGTGACTCTTTGCAACCCCATGGACTGTAGCCCACCAGGCTCCTTTGTTCATCCGATTTTCCAGTAAAGAATACTGGATCGACTTCCCATTTCCTCCTCCTGAGGAATCTTCCTGACCCAGGGGTCGAACACCAGTCTCCCGTGTCTCCTGCATTGGTGGGTGGATTTTTTATCATTGAGCCATCTTGGAAGCCTATACATAGGAACAAAGGAATAAGAATGTGTAGAAAATGGTTTCAACAAACTTCAACAATTAGGAAAGCCTGGACCTTTAAGGAATAGTAATTTCATAAGGTTTGAGAGAAATTAAGGTATTTATTAGGAATCGTGATAAAACAGGTTGAAAGACAGAGGTATCTGATTATTGAGAAGCTTTGAATGTAAAAATAAGGAATGTAAATTTAATTAAAAGAAAACTGGCTTTTGTTCATCAGTTTTTAGGGAAGAAAAAGTCAAACTGGCTGTAAAATTTGTGAAAAGAGTAGGGAGTCGTTTGTAACATTCCTAAAGTATCTCTTGCTTAATTTCTCAAATGAATGCAAGTGACTTTGAAGAAAATATATTTCAGTGATCAACCTAAAAAGAATTCACATTCAAGCAATTTTGCCACTAAAATGTAGTATGGTATTACTTTGTTTCAGGCTCATGAGGAGCCAAAGTAAACTATGTTCAGCCCAAGTTTTAATTATTCTCAAGAGCTGAGTCTGAGCCTTATGCAGGCTGATATATTTGGGTTGCCCAGGACTTTGAAGAAATTAGTACACCTTCACAGAACTACAGAGATGGACTCTATGATTCACCCAGGGTCACATTTCCAACATTTTAAAAATCCACCATGGAGAACAAACGTGACAGTTTTATTTGCTTCCAGTTGAACCTTGGATGACTGCTGTTTTTTTCCTCTTATTTTTTAATGAATTTATTTTAATTGGAGGCTAATTACTTTACAATATTTTAGTGGTTTTTCCCATACATTGACATGAATCATGGGTGTACATGTGTCCCCATCTTGAACCTGCCTCTCAACTCTATCCCCATCCCATCCCTCAGGGTTGTTCTAGTGCACCAGCTTTGAGTTCCCTGTTTATGCATCAAACTTGGACTGGTGATCTATTTCACATATGGTAATATGCATGTTTCGATGCTATTCTCTCATATTGTCCCCCTATCTTGTTCCATTGGTCTATATTTCTGTTTTTGTGCTAGTACCATACTGTCTTGATGACTGTAGCTTTGTAGTATAGTCTGAAGTCAGGCAAGTTGATTCCTCCAGTTCCATTCTTCTTTCTCAAGATTGCTTTCACTATTAGAGGTTTTTTGTATTTCAATACAAATTGTGAAATTATTTGTTCTAGTTCTGTGAAAAATACCATTGGTATCTTGATAGGGAGTACATTGAGTCTATAAATTACTTTGGAGGGTAGTATACTCATTTTCACTATATTGATTCTTCTAATCCATGAACATGGTATATTTCTCCATCTATTTGTGTCATCTTTGATTTCTATCATCAGAGTTTTTTAATTTTCTATATATAGGACTTTTGTTTCTTTAGGTAGATTTATTCCTAAGTATTGTATTCTCTTCATTGCAATGGTGAATGGAATTGTTTCCTTAATTTCTCTTTCTGTTTTCTCATAGTTAGTGTATAGGAATGCAAGGGATTTCTCTGTGTTAATTTTATATCCTGCAACTTTATTATATTCATTGATTAGCTCTAGCAATTTTCTGGTGGTGTCTTTAGGGTTTTCTATGTAGAGGATCATGTAATCTGCACACAGTGAGAGTTTTCTTTTTTTCCAGTCTGAATACCTTTTATTTATTTATTTATTTATTTTCTTCTCTGATTGCTATAGTTAAAACTTCCAAAATGATGTTGAATAGTAGAGGTAAGAATGGGCACCCTTGTCTTGTTCCTGACTTTAGGGGAAATGCCTTCAATTTTTCACCATTGAGTATAATTTTTGCTGTGGTTTATCATATATGGTTTTTATTATGTTGAGGTATGCTCTTTCTAAGCATGCTTTCTGGAGGGCTTTTATCATAAATGGGTGTTGAATTTTGTCAAAGGCTTTCTCTGCATTTACTTAGGTAATCATATGATTTCTATCTTTCAATTTGTTAATGTGGTGTATCACATTGATTGATTTGAAAATATTGAAGAATCCTTGCATCCCTGGAATAAAGCCCACTTAGTCATGATGTGTGATCTTTTGAATATGTTGTTAGATTCTGTTTTCTAGAATTTTGTTGAGGATTTTTGCATCTATTTTCATCAATGATATTGGCCTGTAGTTTTCTTTTATTGTTCATCTTTGTCTTGTTTTGGTATTAGGGTGATGGTAGCCTTGTCGAATGAATTTGGCAGTTTACACCCCTCTGCAATTTTCTGGAAGAGTTTGAGTAGGATAGGTGTTAGCTCTTCTCTAAATTATTGGTAGAATTCACCTGTGAAGCCATCTGGTCCTGGGCTTTTCTTTGTTGGAAGATTATTTATTACAGCTTTGATTTCCATGCTTGCAATGGGTCTGTTAAGATTTTCTATTTCTTCCTAGTTCAGTTTTGGAAAGTTTATTTTTCTAAGAATGTGTCCATTTCTTCCAAGTTGTCCATTTTATTGTCATATTGTTGCTGACAGTAGTCTCTTATGATCCTTTGTATTTCTGTGTTGTCTGTTGTGATTTCTCCATTTTCGTTTCTAATTTTGTTGATTTTATTCTTCTACTTTTTTTTTTTTTTTTTTTTTTTGATGAGTCTGGCTAATGATTTGTCTATTGTATTTATCTTCTCAAGAACCAGCTTTTAGTTTTGTTGATTTTTGCTATAGTCCCGCTTGTTTATTTTCATTTATTTCTGCCCTAATTTTTATGATTTCTTTCCTTCTACTAACCTGGGGTTCTTCATTTCTTCTTTTTCTAGTTGCTTTAGGTGTAAAGTTAGGTCATTTATTTGATTTTTCTCTTGTTTCTTGAGGTAAGCTTGTATTGCTATGTACCTTCCCCTTAGCACTGCTTTTACTGAATCCCGTAGGTTTTGGGTTGCTGTGTTTTCATTTTCATTCATTTCTGTGCATATTTTGATTTCTTTTTTGATTTATTCTGTGATTTTTTGGTTATTCAGAAGTCTGTTATTAAGCCTCCATATATTTGTACTTTTAATTCTTTTCCCCTGTAGTTGACATCTAATCTTACCACGTTGTGATCAGAAAAGATGCTTGAAATTATTTCAATTTTTCTGAATTTACCAAGGCTAGATTTCTGGCCCAGGATGTGATCTATCCTGGAGAATGTTCCATGTGCCCTTGAGAAAAAGGTGAAATTTATTGTTTTGAGGTGAAATGTCATATATATATATATATATATATATATATATATATATATATATATATATGTATCAATTAGGTCTTACTGGTCCATTGTATCATTTAAAGTTTGTGTTTCCTTGCTAATTTTCTGTTTGGTTGATCTATACATAGGTATGAGTGGGATATTAAAGTCTTCCACTATTATTGTGTTATTGTTAATTTTCCCTTTCATACTTGTTAGCATTTGCCATGGATGGAGGAATCTGCTGGGCTGCAGTCCATGGGGTCGCTAAGAGTCGGACATGACTGAGCAACTTCACTTTCACTTTTCACTTTCATGTATTGAAGAAGGGAATGGCAACCTGCTCCAGTGTTCTTGCCTGGAGAGTCCCAGGGACGGGGGAGCCTGGTGCACTGCCGTTTATGGGATCGCACAGAGTCGGACACAACTGAAGCGACTTAGCAGCAGCAGTAGCAGCATTTGACTTATGTATTGAGGTCCTCCTATGTTGAGTGCATATATATTTATAATTGTTATATTTTCTTCTTGGATTGATCCTTTGATCATTATGCAGTGTCCTTCTTTGTCTCTTTTCATGGCCTTTATTTCAAAGTCTATTTTATATGATATGAGAATTGCTACTCCTGCTTTATTTTGGTCTCCATTTGCATGAAATATTTTTTTCCAGCCCTTCACTTTCAGTCTGTATATGTCCCTTGTTTTGAAGTAGATCTCTTGTAGACAGCATATATGGGAGTCTTGTTTTTGTATCCATTCATCCAGTCTTTGTCTTTTGCTTGGAGCTTTTTCCCCTTATTTTAAACCAAAGTTTTTGTTATTTCTATTTAAATTCCTGGCTCTTTTACATATATATATATATTTTTTTTTTTTTCCTGATCTGTTTATAACTTTAGATCAAAGTATCCCACTTCATCCAAAAGGTCCCAGTCTTTCATTCCTTATGGGGTCCTTCTAGCCCCCAGCATAGCACCTGCCTCCCGCCAGGGGCCGTTGTGTCACAACAGGCTCACCTGCATCACTGTCCTCCTCCCAGGGGGTGCCTTCTCCTTCTAATGCGACTGTCTGCTCCAATTTACCCTCCAGTTCTGAGAACAAGGTAAACGAACTTCACTGTCCTCCTTTATTTCTTTTATAAAACTTTTCCAGAGGATGGAAAAGAAGAGAAATCTATCATAAACATCTTGAAGGCTATTAGCAAAAACAAGAAATATCTGTATAATTTTATTTAAAAATGAATTCTAATAGAACATTTTTGGTTCAGGATTGCAAAGCAAACACTATTTGTTTTCTTTTTTTTTTCATTAAACTTGTCATTCAAAATGTATTTGCAATAGCCATACAAAATAGGAGTTGCAATTCAAATGTAGTGTTATTTACTTAGTTTCTTGAAAATTATGATGCATCCATCTTCATCACCATAGAAACAATTAAGTTCTAATTAATAATATTTTATTGCTTATTTGTTAATTAAATTGCTTTTTTTGTACTTCATAAGCAGATATCCATATTGAAGTTGTTTTGGTGTTTCAGAAGAACTTTATTCAAAAAATAAAGTTATTTTTTGATGTTTAAGAATTAATGAAGCTATTTATGAATCAAAAGGAAATTATCCTATTGCCAGCATCTAATGACTTCCTAAGAGTATTTCAGTTAACTAGAGCAGTGCTGGGCAAGAGAGCAAAAAATGCCCTTAGCAGATGACAAAGGCATTAGGTGTCTATGCAGCTGGCCTGTGCTTGCACTAAGCATGGAGATTCTCATTATTTTTTATGTAAAATTTATCACTTGTTCTATATTGGGGGGAGTGATAGGAATTACTATTAGGTGATGATTCAGATGGAAGATAATTTCATTACTTTTCCAAGATTGTGTTAAATAACTCTTTTTTTAATACCAAAGTGTGGGGCCTCGAAAAGTGATGTCAAAGGTACATATATCTGTTATTCCACTCTTCTTCCCAATCTTGTGTGACTGTAATGAACCTGTCACTATTTAGCCAAGTAAGCCAGTTGCTGCTGCTGCTAAGTCACTTCAGTCGTGTCCAATGCTGTGAGATCCCATAGACATCAGCCCACCAGGCTCCCCCATCCCTGGGATTCTCCAGGCAAGAACACTGCAGTGGGTTGCCATTCCCTTCTCCAATAAGTAAGCCAGTAAGTACAGCCAAAAGCACAGAATTAGAAACATGGTCTCTTTTGATATTCATTGTAAACATATTATATCCTTAAAGTCTATTTTTTAACTGTGAGATGGTTTTGAAAACATATCACTATTGCTCGATTTTTGAGTGACTATTTCATGTTTGCAAAGCACCATGAGACTTGTCTCCTCTGCTCCCATCTGAGACCATCTGTGTTATGTACTATGAATGGACCTCTAGGGAGATAATTTGGATGATAAAGCTCTTTTAGCTCCATATGTAAAACTGAGAATGTTTTTCCTTTTTTAATTTCATGATACCAAATTACCCTTCATACCTTTCTTAAAAAACGTTTTGATATTTTATTTTATTTATTTCCAGCCCAAATTTACTGACTGGTGAAATTGATGCCATGAAAGCAGGGGTCCTCAGTTATGAGTGTGTCCCTAGTCATGGCCCAAACAACAGAGGATCTGGGGTCCACTACTGCCCTCTTCCTCCTTGACTCCTCACTCTGTGGCTTTAATGCTTCATGCAGTAACTCATACTTTTCTCCCAAAAAACAAAAACCCAGGTTTACCTGGAGTTAAACCCCAGGCTTGACTAAGCTTTGACTGTTTGGTGTTTGGGTGGCAAAATGAAAGACCCTGAGTTCAGGAAAAGAAGCAAAGAACTCTGTACTATATTCACTTTTAGGAATAGTTTATTGTTTGCAACATTATTAAGCACTTTCTACCATTTATATTTTAATTGTTTTTTTTTTCTGTTGAATTTGCAATATTTTTAAACTAATAAATTGGATGTTAGATTAGATCAGATAAGATCAGTCCCTCAGTCGTGTCTGACTCTTTGTGACCCCATGAATCACAGCACGCCAGGCCTCCCTGTCCATCACCAACTCCCAGAGTTCACTGAAACTCACATCCATCGAGTCAGTGATGCCATCCAGCCATCTCATCCTCTGTCGTTCCCTTCTCCTCCTGCCCCCAATCCCTCCCAGCATCAGAGTCTTTTCCAATGAGTCAACTCTTCGCATGAGGTGGCCAAAGTACTGGAGTTTCAGCTTTAGCATCATCCTTCCAAAGAAATCCCAGGGCTGATCTTCTTCAGAATGGACTGGTTGGGTCTCCTTGCAGTCCAAGGGACTCTCAAGAGTCTTCTCCAACACCACAGTTCAAAAGCATCAATTCTTTGGTGCTCAGCCTTCTTTACAGTCCAACTCTCACATCCATACATGACCATAAGCAAAACCATAGCATTGACTAGACGAACCTTTCTTGGCAAAGTAATGTCTCTGCTTTTGAATATGCTATCTATGCTTTCCTTCCAAGGAGTAAGCGTTTAATTTCATGGCTGCAGTCACCATCTGTAGCGATTTTGGAGCCCAGAAAAATAAAGTCTGACACTGTT
This sequence comes from Bos indicus, assembly GCF_029378745.1. Lineage (NCBI taxonomy): Eukaryota > Metazoa > Chordata > Mammalia > Artiodactyla > Bovidae > Bos > Bos indicus. Next base: position 1,448,150 of record NC_091768.1, on the reverse strand, counting down.
TCCCCATCTATTTCCCATGAAGTGGTGGGACCGGATGCCATGATCTTCGTTTTCTGAATGTTGAGCTTTAAGCCAACTTTTTCACTCTCCACTTTCACTTTCATCAAGAGGCTTTTGAGTTCCTCTTCACTTTCTGCCATAAGGATGGTGTCATCTGCATATCTGAGGTTATTGATATTTCTCCTGGCAATCTTGATTCCAGTTTGTGTTTCTTCCAGTCCAAAGTTTCTCATGATGTACTCTGAATAAAAGTTAAATAAATTGGATGTTAACATGATGCTAAATCTAGATAATCTACGACAGAATATATATTTCTAAGTGCAAAATAGTTAGAAACTGTGAATAATCATTACCAATGAATTTTTTAAAGAAAATTTAAGTCATTGATATATGAAACAAAGTTCTTGAAGTATGACTTTTTAGATTATATCATAGTATTATCTATAATTTTTGGTTGTTCTTGCCTTTTGAGGAAATATTTCAGTATAAAACTTAGAATGTGATGAGATGTATATTTTTAGAACTAGAAATATCTTTCTAATTGCAAAAAGTACACATTTTCCCTTGCTCAATTTTTTTTTAATTGAAGTATAGTTTATTTACAGTGTTATATTGGTTTTAGGTATACAGCATAGTTATTCTTTTTTTGCATACTATACTTCATTATAGATTATTAATTACAAGGTATTGCATATCATTCCTTGTGCTATACAGTAAATCATTATTCTTTTTGTACATGTTTGAAAAGACCCTGATACTGTGAAAGATTGAAGGTGGTGAGGAGAAGGGGACAACAGAGGATGAGATTGTTGGATGGCATCACTGACTCAACGGACATGAATTTGAGTAAGCTCTGGGGGTTGGTGATGGACAGGGAGGCCTCGTGTGCTACAATTCATGGGGTCGTAAAGAGTCGAACACAACTGAGTGACTAAACTGAACTGAACTAATACATGTTTATTTTTAGCTGTTTACCCCCTATATTTGAGTTTACCCCCTTTCTTTTTTAGTCATAAAGAAATCCAAGGACAGATCTGTGTTCTTAATCTGATGCTATTAATATAAATCATACTAGGATGGATCTTAGAATCCAGATTCACAGATGATGAATACTACCTAAGGTTCACAATTCAGGGATCTGGTACCATGACAAGACTTCTCATATAGAGCATTACCCAGTTTGGCCAGATGCCATGATTTCTAAGTGTACATTTCAATAAATTAGCATTGTAAGCCAGTTTCAGTGTATTTCAACTACCTGGTAAAAATCTTGCTTTGGATACACACTCTCTAAACCACCTCTCTCTACCTATCTATATATGGATATTTCTTATGATTTCATTTATATATTAATATTTAATATATTTCATATAGCTTTTAATTTATTTACTTTTGAAATGTAATTGATTTACAGTATTGTATTAGGTTTCAGATGTACAGCCAAATTTTATATATATATATATATATATTCTTTATCAGATTCTTTTCCCAAATAGGTTATTATAAAACATTGGGGATATCATCACCTGTGTTATACAGTAGGTCCTCGTTGTTTAACTATTTTGTATATAGTAGTATTTATATGTTACTCCCAAATTTCTAATTTATCCCTCCCCTTGATATTTTCACTTTGGTAACCATAAGTTTGTTTTCTATGTTTTTGAGTCTATTTCTGCTTTGCAAATAAGTTCATTTGTGACATGTTTCTTTAGATTCCACATATAAGTGATACCATTTGATATTTGTCTTTTTCTGTCTAACTTACTTCACTTGCTATTATAATGTCTATCTCCATCCATGTTGCTGCAAAAGACGTTATTTCATTCTTTTTTATGCTGAGTATGCTTATTTAACTTATATTCAGAGTACATCATGAGAAAAGCTGGGCTGGAAGAAGCACAAGCTGAAATCAAGATTGCCAGGAGAAATATCAATAGCCTCTGATATGCAGATGACACCATTCTTATGGCAGAAAGTTGAAGAGGAACTCAAAAGCCTCTTGATGAAAGTGAAAGTGGAGAGTGAAAAAGTTGGTTTAAAGCTCAACATTCAGAAAACTAAGACCATGGCATCTGGTCCCATCACTTCATGGGAAATAGATAGGGAAACAGTGAAAACAGTGTCAGACTTTATTTTTGGGGGCTCCAAAATCATTGCAGATGGTGATTGCAGCCATGAAATTAAAAGACACTTACTCCTTCAAAGGAAAGTTATGACCAACCTAGATAGCATATTCAAAAGCAGAGACATTACTTTGTCAACAAAAGTCCGTCTAGTCAAGGCTATGGTTTTTCCAGTAGTCATGTATGGATCTTGAGAGTTAGACTGTGAAGAAAGTTGAGTGCCAAAGAATTGATGCTTTTGAACTGTGGTGTTGGAGAGGACTCTTGAGAGTCCCTTGGACTGCGAAGAGATCCAACCAGCCCATTCTAAAGAAGATCAGCCCTGGGTGTTCTTTGGAGGGAATGATGCTAAAACTGAAACTCCAATACCTTGGCCACCTCATGCGAAGAGTTGACTCATTGGAAAAGACTCTGATGCTGGGAGAGATTGGGGGCAGGAGGAGAAGGGGATGACAGAGAAGGAGATGGCTGGATGGCATCACTGACTCGATGGACGTGAGTCTGAGTGAACTCTGGGAGTTGGTGATGGACAGGGAGGCCTGGCCGTGCTGCAATTCATAGGTCGCAAAGAGTCGGACACGACTGAGCTACTGAACTGAACTGAACTGAACTGAACATTCCATTTTATATCAGTACCACATCATCTTCATTCATTCATCAGTGTAGAAATAGGTTGCTTCCGTGTCCTGGGTATTGTAAACAGTGTGGCAGTGAACACTGGGGATAAATGTGTCTTTTCAAATTCTGGTTTTCTCTGGATATATGCCCAGGAGAGCTACCATGTGATCCTGTAATATACAATTTCTGAGAAATATAAGTATTAATATGCTTACATTTGCAGAGAGATTGCTACATCTAAAATATGTGAGCTTCCGCTCTAGGAATGAAGTTTGCATATTGTCATTGTGAAGAGTTCTGATCGACCAGACAGCATCCTGGTTGCTTCATGCATCTTATTTCACTTAGTTCTCAGAGCAACCAACCTGAAGTCAGCACTCTAAGTCACTCCTGTTTACAAATGAGAAACCGAAGGCCTCGAGCTGTTAAATTACCCTCTTTAGGTCACACAGCTTGCGCATGGTGGAGATGGAATTAAAAGCCATTTCATCAGACCCCAGAATTCATATTTAGCCACCATGTTCTATTGCCACACTTATCAGAAAATCAAATTTAACATGACATAGAATTTCTAATTTTCCTCATGCTTTCATGTTAAAAAAAAAAAATACCTTTATTTCAAGGAATAGAGAGGTTTCTTTAAAAAGAATAAAATTTTCAAAAATTATAAAACCAAAGAAGTGAAAGTTAATCTAATAATTTTTCATGACCCAACTAAAATTAAGCCAAGAAGTGTATTAGGTGATCTGAAGAGAAGTGGTAGTATCTTTCCATAACTATTTCAGTAAAACTAAAATGTGGAAGGTAGGTTAAGAAGATTTGAATTTCAGAAAAATCTAGATACAGATAATGGAATAACATGACTCTCTGAAAATATATATATAACTGCAGAGATATCTACATGTAAGTATATCTTCAAAATTGATTTTTTTCCTCATAGCCTTGCTTCTTTTTCCTTTCAGTAAATACGCTCAACCTTTGTAAAAATGTTATTTTATCTTAACAACCTTGAATTCTCACAGCAAAATGGAGATGTCAGATGTCAGCTACACATGAGCCTTAACTAAAATATCATTAGATTCAACAACACAAAGCAAGGGTGTGCAAAGCTGTATGACTCAGTAGTAGGTCACCCATCCACTATTTCCCATCTACTTGGCATTATATCAGGGTCTTTACTTCATAAAATCATATGTCTAATCACCTAATAACACTGACTTATAGAATCAGTTTGATTTAATATCAATTGTTTTCCTCAACATGTACTGTCTTAGTTCATATTAGCCGAACCTGTTGCTTACTTTATCTTGATCCTGCATCTCATCATGGGAGACATAAGAGCCTATAGTCTTGCTTTGTTTTAGATGGCTATGTGCAGGCAGATGGCTGTCTCCAACTGTAAAGTTCAGAGTGACAGATTTAGAATATCAGCACTTTGTGCTGGAGGAAAGCGTATGCTTCTGACTATTAATTATAGGATTAACATTTTTAAACAGTCCCATACATTTTAGTGCTCTATAAAACAGTTTTATAAATAGCACAATAAAGGAGCATTTAAATGCCAATACATTAAAACCAATAAATTATTTATTTTATATTCTGTGTATGTTCCATATATGCTTAAAGATTAGCTGCACTGAATAAATTGCAAACCTAGAAATAAAAATGAGAGGTTTTACTAAGTGTTTTGTCTTGTTTAATTAAAAAAAAAGAAGACTGCCTATATATCTGCTTTGTTTTCACATTAACTGGAACATATTTTAAAGGCACATTACAATAGTCTGAACTTATATGTTAACAATAGATCAGGTGGCTGAATGTGGGATTTTCTAGGGCCAAAGAAGACAGATACAGACAGCATCTAATAACAATGACTTGTCTCCCTCCAGAGGAGTGATAGGTCTACATCATCAGAGAAGGGCTGAGAAATGGGTGTTGCCATAAAATTCCTATCTGAGTCTGTCTTTAAAAGCAGAGGGCAATCTTGCATATCTATTAGTAAATGACAACTGCTGAAATATTAAGATGTTAAGTTGAAAGTGAATGGGGATTGAAGTCAAAGGCAGAGACTGACAGGTGAAACTACCTATGGGTATGACAGAGAATTCTGTTTTTGGAGCAAGGGCATGGGAAGGCTCCCCTCTTCCCTACCCTTCTCACCACTTGTTGCTGTGTTCTCCACCAGTAAGCACCAAGTTCAGCTGGTAAAAAGTGACAGCTCCCCACCCATGTCCAGGTGTTCGTAACTGTAAAAATTACATGCCCATCAATCTATTTACACTGGTGATAATCTAGAAATGCCTATCTAAGAAGAGAAGAAAATACATATTCTCCTCTGTCCATAAAAAAAAGATGACATTTCTCTCTTATAGCCTTAATTAACATCCTGTTTCCCCTATAATTTAACACATCCAATTAAATAAACATGAATTGAACATATACGTATCAGTATTACACATGGAATTAGTCGTTAGAAGTGGTATGAAAATGTTGTTATATTTTATTTTTTAGCCACTGTTGTGTCTGGCTGTAGCCCACCAGGCTCTTCTGTCTGTGGGATTTCCCAGGCAAGAATACTGGAGTGGGCTGCCATTTAAGTCTCCAGGGGATATTTCTGACCCAGGGATCAAACCTGTGTTTCCTGCATTGGCAGGCAGATTCTTTACCACTGAGCCACCAGGGGGAACTTTGGTATGAAGATGAAGAAAGCACATTTTTATCCCTAAGTTTGCAAGTACTCTGAGTACAGAGTGCAGATTGAGGGGACATAGGGAAGAGAAGACATGTGTGATACAAATGTCAGTTGCCATTCCCTCTCCCTTCTTTAAGCTACAGAACTTCAGCTCAGCATCACCACCACCCCCACAGGAGTGTCTTCTTGAGGACCTATATTAGTTTTCTGTTGCTTCTATAGCTATCACACAACTTAGTGAATGCACCAACACAAATGTTATTATTTGAAAGCTCTGTAGATCAGTTCCCAGAATGTTGGGATCAAGATGATGGCAGGGCTGTACTCCTTTCTGGAGGTTCTAGGGGCTAATCTTTATCCTTGCCTCTTCTGGCTCCCAGAGACTTCTTGCTTTCCTTAACTCAGGACCCCTTTAATTTCATATTCAAAGGAAAAAATGATGGCTCCAATCTTTTTCATATTATGTCAATAGATTTACTCTCTTCCACTTCCCTTTTCTATATTTAAGGACACTTGTTATTGCACAAAGGCAACTGGGATAATCCATGATCATCTCTATATCTCATCATTGGTTTATTTTAATTCTAACTACAACCTTAATTTCCCTTTGTCAGGTAAAGTAACATTTGCATAGATCTTAACAGTTAGGGTGTGGACGTCTATGGTGGGTAGGGGGGACACATAATTCTGCCTTCCACAGGCCCTGTAGTCATTCCTCAGAGAACTTACATCATTATATAATAGGAAAAAAAAGGAGCTTATTGGATTACATAGAAAACTGATAGAATTGAGGGAAGCAAGTGAAACCAGATTATTTTATGCTCCTAACACAGTGACTCCTAAAGATGTAGTAACTCCTAACATAATAACTCCTAAAAAGGTAAATCATGAAACTGATGATACTATTAAAGTGCTGCACTCAATTTGTCAGCAAATTTTGAAAATTCAGCAGTGGCCACAGCACAGGAAAATGTCTGTATCATTCCAATCCCAAAGAAGGGCAATGCCAAAGAATGTTCAAACTACTGTACAACTGCACTCATTTCACATGCTAGCAAGGTTATACTCAAAATCCTTCAAGCTAGGCTTCAGCAGTATGTAAACTGAGAACTTCCAAATATATACACTGGATTTAGAAAAGGCAGAGGAACCAGAGATCCAATTTCCAACCTGCATTGGATCATAGAGAAAGCAAAGGAATTCCAGAAGAATGTTTACTCCTGCTTCATTGACTATGCAAAAGCTTTTGGCTGTTTGGATCACAAGAAACTGTGGAAAACTATCGAAGAGATGGAAGTACCAAACCACTTTACCTGTCATCTGAAAAACTTGTATGCAGGTCAAAAAGCAACAATTAGACCTGGACATGGAACAACTGACTGGTTCAAAATTGGGAAAGGAGTGTGCCAAGGCTGTATATTGTCACCCTGCTTATTTAATTTCTATACAGAGTACAGTATGTGAAATGTTAGGCTGGGTGAATCACAAGCTGGAATTAAGATTGCCAGGAGAAATATCAACGACCTCAGAAATGCAGGTAAAACAACTGTAATGGCAGAAAGTGAAGAGGAACTAAAGACTTTCTTGATGAGGGTGAAAGAGGAGACTGAAAAAAACCTGATTTGAATAGCAACATTTAAAAAACTAAGATCATAGCTTCCTGTCCCATCACTTCATGGCAAATAGAAGGGGGAAAAATGGAAAGAGTGACATTTTATTTTCTTAGGCTCCAAAATCACTGTTGAAAGTGACTGAAGCCATGAAATTAAAAGATACTTCCTCCTTGGAATAAAAGCTATGACAAATATACATAGCATATTAAAAAGCAGAGTCATCACTTTGCTGATGTGGGTCTGTATAGTCAAAGCTATGATTTTTCCAGTAGATGTACAGATGTGAAAGTTGGACCATAAAGAAGGCTGAGTTTTGCTTTAAAATTGTGGTCCTGGAGAAGACACTTGAGAATCCTTTGGATTGCAAGGAGATCATACTAGCCCATCCTAAAGGAAATAAACCCTGACTACTCATTGGAAGGACTGATGCTGAAGCTGAAGCTGAAGCTCCAATGCTTTGGCCAACTGTTGTGAAGAATCAACTCATTGGAAAAGACTCTGATGAGTAGAAAGATTGAAGGCAAAAAGAGAAGGGGGTGGCACAGAATGAGATGGCAAACTCTGGGAGAGAGCAGAGGACAGAAGAGCCAGGCATGCTGCAATCCACGGGGTTGCAGAGTCGGACATGACTTAGTGAATGAACAACAACAAAATAGCATAGTAACTAGACCGCTCAATATACCAAGATCCCAAACCATGAGCCTCTTTGCCCTTTCCACAAAAGAATATAATCATTCACAGAAGGCTTTTATAGCACACACATGCAAACTTGCGTACATACACAAATACATGAACATACCTTAAAAGTGCATGTTAAATCTTTCCTTAAAAATTCTTCATATATTTGTCTTCTCTCTTCTCATTACCCTCTGTTTCCTGCTTTCTCCTTGAATTTTTGACATTTTTAATCATTTATATTGTAGGATAGTTTAACAAAATTTTATTGCCATTTCTCTCACAGACCCACAATAGATAGCTTATGAAAATATTTTCATGAACAATAATTGTTCCTTTCTTATGTCTTAGGTAATCCATAAAATTATTCCATGGACAAAGTGGTAGCCAAAATGGTATTTAAAAGGACAAATTGAAAGAATGTGCACATACATGAAGGGGAAAAGAGTTGTCTAGTTTGGCTTGGCAGAAGGACACATGTGGGATCAGATGAGAAATAAAGCTGAAAATTGAGGTGGGATTCATTTTGTAAAAATCCTAAATGACAGATTAAATATATTAAATTCATAGAATAAAGTTATCACTGAGATAAATTGGGAATGGTGCACAGGGATCTCTATATTATTTCTTACACTTATATACGAGTCTATAACTATCTCAGTAAAAGTTTAAAAAAATTGAAAAGGACTTCACTAGGCTATTACTGATTAGACTGCCTGTTCCCAATGCAGGGGGCATGGTTTTGATACCTGGTCTGGAAGCCAACCTGGTGGTTCTGATGGTAAAGCATCTGCCTGCAATGCGGGAGACTCTCGTTCAATCCCTGGGCTGGAAAGATCTCCTGGAGAAAGAAATGGCAACCCACTCCAATATTCTTGCCTGGAAAAATCCCATGGACAGAGGAGCCTGATAGGCTACAGTCCATGGGGTTGCAAAGAGTCAGACATGACTGAGAGACTTCAGTTTCACTTTTTCACTGGTAACTAAGATCCCACATGCCATGTGACAAGGACAAAAAAAAAAAAAAAAAAGAAAGAAAAGAAAAAAGAAAGAAAGAAAAAATTATAAACAATATTAAACTCATTATCAATGATTTTTAATTGAAAAAATATATAATGATCAAAGTTTACTTCAGAATGATGAAACTGAGAGTAGGATTTAAAATGGATTATAGTAGAGATAAAAATAAGGTAGAAAAATTGGGACATAATTTCAGCAAGCTATAAAACAGGATGAAAGCTCTTTAACTCTAATGTTTCCTAATACTTTGGAAAGATAAGAGATCTTTAGATTAGTTTAGTTTTTTTTTTTTTTAATAAAAACTTACAAGCCTGAATAAGTCTTGGGTCTTTTGATGCATTATTTTATAAAGAAGCAAAAGTGTGTTGTGAAATGTAATTATAAAAGACAAGTCTTACCAAAGGTCGTCTTATCTCCCTTTTCTTACACCATCTTCTGTTTACCTAGCCATAGAAAAACTTAAATTACATGCAGCAAAACTTTTTTTTAGTTAGTTAATTTATTTTAATTGGAGGTTAGTTGCTTTACAATGTTGTGGTGGTTTTGCCATATCTACATGTATCAGCCAAGGGTGTACATGTGTCCCCCCATTCCTGAACCCCCTCCCACCTCCATCCCCACCCCATCCCTCTGGGTTGTCCCACAGCACCAGCTTTCAGTGCCCTGCTTCATGCATTGAACTTGCACTGGTCATCTATTTTACATATGGTAATATACATGTTTCAATGCTATTCTCTCATATTGTCCCACCTTTCCTTCTCCTACATAATCCAAAAGTCTTTCCTTTACATCTATGTCTCTCTTACTGTCTTTGATATGGAGTTATCATTACCATCTTTCAAAATTCTATATATATGCACTAATATACTCTATTGGTATTTATCTTTCTGACTTACTTCACTCTGTATAAAGGCTTCCCTGATAGCTCAGTTGATAAAGAATCTGCCTACAATGCAGGAGACCCTGGTTTGATTCCTGGTTTGGGAAGATCTGCTGAAGAAGGGAATAGGCTACTCACACAAGTATTCTTGGGCTTCCCTTGTGGCTCAGCTGGTAAATAATCCACCTGCAATGTGGGAGATCTGGGTTTGATCCCTGAGTTGAGAAGAACCCCTGGAGAATGGAAAGGCTTCCCACTCCCAAATTCAGTTCAGTTCAGTCAGTCGTGTCCGACTCTTTGCAACCCCATAAACCTCAGCAAGCCAGTCCTCCCTGTCCATTGCCAACTCCCGGAGTTTACCCAAACTCATGTCCATTGAGTTAGTGATGCCATCCAACCATCTCATCCTCTGTCGTCACCTTCTCCTTCTGCCCTCAATCTTTCCCAGCATCAGGGTCTTTTCAAATGAGTCAGCTCTTTGCATCAGGTGGCCAAAGTATTGGAGTTTCAGCTTTAACATCAGTCCTTCCAATGAACACCCATGGCTGATCTTCTTTAGGATGGACTGGTTGGATCTCCTTGCAGTCCAAGGGACTCTCAAGAGTCTTCTCCAACACCACAGTTTAAAAGCATCAATTCTTCAGCACTCAACTTTCTTCACAGTCTAACTCTCAGATCCATACATGACTACTGGAAAAACCATAACCTTGACTAGACGAACCTTTGTAAACAAAGTAATGTCTCTGCTTTTTAATATGCTGTCTTGGTTGGTCATAACTTTCCTTCCAAGGAGTAAGTGTCTTAATTTCATGACTGCAATCACCATCTTCAGTGATTTTGAAGTCCAAAAATATAAAGTCAGCCTCTGTTTCCATCATTTCCCCATCTATTTCCCATGAAGTGGTGGGACCGGATGCCATGATCTTAGTTTTCTGAATGTTGAGATTTAAGCCAACTTTTTCACTCTCCTCTTTCACTTTCAATATTCTGGCCTAGAAATTCTATGAACTGTATAGTCCATGACACAGTGAATGGACTGTCACTTTCACTCTGTATAATAGGCTCCAGTTTCATCCAACCTCATTAGAACTGACTCAAATGTGTGTTTTTTTTTTTTTAATAGCTGAATAATATTCCCTTGTGTATATGTACCACAACTTCCTTATCCATTCATCTGGGGATGGACATCTAGCTTGCTTCCATATCATGGCTGTTATAAACAGTACTGCAGTGAACATCAGGGAACATGTGTCTTTTTCAATTCTGGCTTCCTCGGTGTGTATGCCCAGCAATTGGATCGCTGGGTTGTATGGCAGTTCTATTTCCAGTTTTTTAAGGAATCTCTACATTGTTCTCCATAGTAGTTGTACTAGTTTGCATTCTCACCAACAGTATAAGAGGGTTCCCCATTACTCCACACCCTCTCCAGCATTTATAGTTTGTAGACTTTTTGATGGCAGCCATTCTTTTTTTTTTTTAATTTTATTTTATTTTTAAACTTTACATAATTGTATTAGTTTTGCCAAATATCAAAATGAATCCGCCACAGGTATACATGTGTTCCCCATCCTGAACCCTCCTCCCTCCTCCCTCCCCATACCCTCCCTCTGGGTCGTCCCAGTGCACTAGCCCCAAGCATCCAGTATCGTGCATCGAACCTGGACTGGCAACTCGTTTCATACATGATATTATACATGTTTCAATGCCATTCTCCCAAATCTTCCCACCCTCGCCCTCTCCCACAGAGTCCATAAGACTGTTCTATACATCAGTGTCTCTTTTGCTGTCTCGTACACAGGGTTATTGTTACCATCATTCTAAATTCCATATATATGCGTTAGTATACTGTATTGGTGTTTTTCTTTCTGACTTATTTCACTCTGTATAATAGGCTCCAGTTTCATCCACCTCATTAGAACTGATTCAAATGTTTTCTTTTTAATGGCTGAGTAATACTCCATTGTGTATATGTACCAAAGCTTTCTTATCCATTCATCTGCTGATGGACATCTAGCTTGCTTCCATGTCCTGGCTATTGTAAACAGTGCTGCGATGAACATTGGGGTACACGTGTCTCTTTCCCTTCTGGTTTCCTCAGTGTGTATGCCAGCAGTGGGATTGCTGGATCATAAGGCAGTTCTATTTCCAGTTTTTTAAGGAATCTCCACACTGTTCTCCATAGTGGCTGTACTGGTTTGCATTCCCACCAACAGTGTAAGAGGGTTCCCTTTTCTCCACACCCTCTCCAGCATTTATTGCTTGTAGACTTTTGGATCGCAGCCATTCTGACTGGTGTGAAATGGTACCTCATAGTGGTTTTGATTTGCATTTCTCTGATAATGAGTGATGTTGAGCATCTTTTCATGTGTTTATTAGCCATCTGTATGTCTTCTTTGGAGAAATGTCTATTTAGTTCTTTGGCCCATTTTTTGATTGGGTCATTTATTTTTCTGGAGTTGAGCTGTAGCAGTTGCTTGTATATTTTTGAGATTAGTTGTTTGTCAGTTGTTTCATTTGCTATTATTTTCTCCCATTCTGAAGGCTGTCTTTTCACCTTGCTAATAGTTTCCTTTGATGTGCAGAAGCTTTTAAGTTTAATTAGGTCCCATTTGTTTATTTTTGCTTTTATTTCCAATATTCTGGGAGGTGGGTCATAGAGGATCCTGCTGTGATGTATGTCAGAGAGTGTTTTGCCTATGTTCTCCTCTAGGAGTTTTATAGTTTCTGGTCTTACGTTTAGATCTTTAATCCATTTTGAGTTTATTTTTGTGTATGGTGTTAGAAAGTGTTCTAGTTTCATTCTTTTACAAGTGGTTGACCAGCTTTCCCAGCACCACTTGTTAAAGAGATTGTCTTTAATCCATTGTATATTCTTGCCTTCTTTGTCAAAGATAAGGTGTCCATATGTGCGTGGCTTTATCTCTGGGCTTTCTATTTTGTTCCATTGATCTATATTTCTGTCTTCATGCCAGTACCATACTGTCTTGATAACTGTGGCTTTGTAATAGAGCCTGAAGTCAGGTAGGTTGATTCCTCCAGTTCCATTCTTCTTTCTCAAGATCGCTTTGGCTATTCGAGGTTTTTTGTATTTCCATACAAATTGTTAAATTATTTGTTCTAGCTCTGTGAAGAATACCATTGGTAGCTTGATAGGGATTGCATTGAATCTATAAATTGCTTTGGGTAGTATATTCATTTTCACTATATTGATTCTTCCGATCCATGAACATGGTATATTTCTCCATCTATTAGTGTCCTCTTTGATTTCTTTCACCAGTGTTTTATAGTTTTCTACATATAGGTCTTTAGTTTCTTTAGGTAGATATATTCCTAAGTATTTTATTCTTTCCTTTGCAATGGTGAATGGAATTGTTTTCTTAATTTCTCTTTCTGTTTTCTCATTATTAGTGTATAGGAATGCAAGGGATTTCTGTGTGTTGATTTTATATCCTGCAAATTTACTATAGTCATTGATTAGTTCTAATAATTTTCTGGTGGAGTCTTTAGGGTTTTCTATGTAGAGGATCATGTCATCTGCAAATAGTGAGAGTTTTACTTCTTCTTTTCCAATTTGGATTCCTTTTATTTCTTTTTCTGCTCTGATTGCTGTGGCCAAAACTTCCAAAACTATCTTGAATAGTAATGGTGAAAGTGAGCACCCTTGTCTTGTTCCTGACTTTAGAGGAAATGCTTTCAATTTTTCACCATTGAGGATAATGTTTGCTGTGGGTTTGTCATATGTAGCTTTTATTATGTTGAGGTACGTTCCTTCTATTCTTGCTTTCTGGAGAGTTTTTATCATAAATGGATGTTGAATTTTGTCAAAGGCTTTCTCTGCATCTATTGAGATAATCATATGGTTTTTATTTTTCAATTTGTTAATGTGGTATATTACATTGATTGATTTGCAGATATTGAAGAATCCTTGCATCCCTGGGATAAAGCCCACTTGGTCATGGTGTATGATCTTTTTAATGTGTTGTTGGATTCTGATTGCTAGAATTTTGTTAAGGATTTTTGCATCTATGTTCATCAGTGATATTGGCCTGTAGTTTTCTTTTTTTGTGGGATCTTTGTCAGGTTTTGGTATTAGCGTGATGGTGGCCTCATAGAATGAGTTTGGAAGTTTACCTTCCTCTGCAATTTTCTGGAAGAGTTTGAGCAGGATAGGTGTTAGCTCTTCTCTAAATTTTTGGTAGAATTCAGCTGTGAAGCCATCTGGACCTGGGCTTTTGTTTGCTGAAAGATTTTTGATTACAGTTTCAATTTCCGTGCTTGTGATGGGTCTGTTAAGATTTTCTATTTCTTCCTGGTTCAGTTTTGGAAAGTTGTACTTTTCTAAGAATTTGTCCATTTCTTCCACATTGTCCATTTTATTGGCATATAATTGTTGATAGTAGTCTCTTATGTTCCTTTGTATTTCTGTGTTGTCTGTTGTAATCTCTCCATTTTCATTTCTAATTTTATTGATTTGATTTTTCTCGCTTTGTTTCTTGATGAGTCTGGCTAATGGTTTGTCAATTTTATTTATCCTTTTAAAGAACCAGCTTTTGGCTTTGTTGATTTTTGCTATGGTCCCTTTTGTTTCTTTTGCATTTATTTCTGCTCTAATTTTTAAGATTTCTTTCCTTCTACTAACCCTGGAGTTCTTCATTCCTTCCTTTTCTAGTTGCTTTAGGTGTAGAGTTAGGTTATTTATTTGACTTTTTTCTTGTTTCTTGAGGTATGCCTGTATTGCTATGAACTTTCCCCTTAGGGCTGCTTTTACAGTGTCCCACAGGTTTTGGGTTGTTTTGTGTTTTCATTCGTTTCTATGCAAATTTTGATTTGTTTTTTGATTTCTTCTGTGATTTGTTGGTCATTCAGCAGCATGTTGTTCAGCCTCCATATGTTGGAATTTTTAATAGTTTTTCTCCTGTAATTGAAATCTAATCTTACTGTATTGTGGTCAGAAAAGATGCTTGGAATGATTTCTATTTTTTTGAATTTACCAAGGCTAGATTTATGGCCCAGGATGTGATCTATCCTGGAGAAGGTTCTGTGTGCACTTGAGAAAAAGGTGAAATTCATTGTTTTGGGATCAAATGTCCTATAGATATCAATTAGGTCTAACTGGTCTATTGTATCATTTAAAGTTTGTGTTTCCTTGTTAATTTTATGTTTAGTTGATCTATCCATAGGTGTGAGTGGGGTATTAAAGTCTCCCACTATTATTGTGTTATTGTTGATTTCTCCTTTCATAGTTGTTGGCATTTGTCTTATATACTGTGGTGCTCCCATGTTGGGTGCATATATACTTATAATTGTTATATCTTCTTCTTGGATTGATCCTTTGATCATTATGTAGTGACCATCCTCATCTCTTTTCACAGCCTTTGTTCTAAAGTATATTTTATCTGATATGAGTATTGCTATTCCTGCTTTCTTTTGGTCCCTATTTACATGGAAAATCTTTTTCCAGCCCTTCACTTTCAGTCTGTATGTGTCCTCTGTTTTGAGGTGCATCTCTTGTAGACAACATATGTAGGGGTCTTGTTTTTGTATCCATTCAGCCAGTCTTTGTCTTTTGGTTGGGGCATTCAACCCATTTACATTTAAGGTAATTACTGATAAGTATGATCCCGTTGCCATTTACTTTATTGTTTTGGGTTCGAATTTATACACCGTTTTTGTGTTTCCTGTCTAGAGAATATCCTTTAGTATTTGTTGGAGAGCTGGTTTGATGGTGCAGAATTCTCTCAGCTTTTGCTTGTATGAAAAGCTTTTGATTTCTCCTTTGTACTTGAATGAGATCCTTGCTGGGTACAATAATCTGGGCTGTAGGTTATTTTCTTTCATCATTTTAAGTATGTCTTGCCATTCCCTCCTGGCTTGAAGAGTTTCTTTTGAAAGATCAGCTGTTATCCTTATGGGAATTCCCTTGTGTGTTACTTGTTGTTTTTCCCTTGCTGCTTTTAATATTTGTTCTTTGTGTTTTATCTTTGTTAATTTGATTAATATGTGTCTTGGGATGTTTCGCCTTGGGTTTATCCTGTTTGGACTCTCTGGGTTTCTTGGACTTGGGTGATTATTTCCTTCCCCATTTTAGGGAAGTTTTCAACTATTATCTCCTCAAGTATTTTCTCATGGTCTTTCTTTTTGTCTTCTTCTTCTGGGACCCCTATGATTCGAATGTTGTAGCGTTTAATATTGTCCTGGAGGTCTCTGAGATTGTTCTCATTTCTTTTAATTCGTTTTTCTTTTATCCTCTCTGATTCATTTATTTCTACCATTCTATCTTCTAATTCACTAATCCTCTCTTCTGCCTCTGTTATTCTACTATTTGTTGCCTCCAGAGTGTTTTTAATTGCATTATTCATTATATATTGACTCTTTTTTATTTCTTCTAGGTCCTAGTTAAACCTTTCTTGCATCTTCTCAGTCCTTATCTCCAAGCTATTTATCTGTGATTCCATTTTGATTTCAAGATTTTGGATCAATTTCACTATCATTATTTGGAATTCTTTATCAGGTAGATTTCCTATCTCTTCCTCTTTTGTTTGGTTTGGTGAGCATTTATCCTATTCCTTTATCTGCTGGGTATTCTTCTGTCTCTTCATCTTGTTTAAATTGCTCATTTTGGGATGTCCTTTCTGTATTCTGGCAGTTTGTGGAATTTATTGTGGCGTTTCCTCGCTGTGTGTGGGTTTGTACAGGTGGCTTGTCAAGGTTTCTTGATTAGGGAAGCTTGTGTCGGTGTTCTGGTGGGTGGAGCTGGATTTCTTCTCTGGAGTGCACTGAAGTGTCCAGTAATGAGTTATGAGATGTCTATGGTTTTGGGGTGACTTTGGGCAGCCCGTATCTTGAAGCTCAGCACTGTGTTCCTTTGTTGCTGGAGAATCTGCTTGGTATGTCTTGCCCTGGAACTTGTTGGCCCTTGTGTGGTGCTTGGTTTCAGTGTCAGTATGGAGGCGTTTAATGAGCTCCTGTCAATTAATGTTCCTTGGAGTCAGGAGTTCCCTGGAGTCAGGGTTTGCACTTAAGCCTCCTGCTTCCAGTTATTGGTCTTATTTTTACAGTAGTCTCAAAACTTCTCCTTCTATACAGCACCATTGATAAAACATCTACGTTAAAGATGAAAAGTTTCTCTACCATGAGGGTCACCCAGAGAGGTTCACAGTGTTACATGGAGAAGAGAAGAGGGAGGAGGGAGTTAGAGGTGACCCGAATGAGATGGGGTGGAATCAATAGTGGAGAGAGTAGGCTAGCTAGTAATCACTTCCTTATGTGCACTCCACAACTGGACCGCTCAGAGATGTTCATGGAGTTATACAGAGAAGAGAAGAAGGAGGAAGGAGACAGAGGTGGCCAGAAGGATAAAAGGGGGGAATGAAAAGGAGGGAGACAGATCCAGCCAGTAATCAGTCCCCTAAGTGTTCTCCACCGTCTGGAACACACAGAAATTCACAGAGTTGGGTAGAGTAGAGAGGGGTTAGGGAGGAGACACAGGCGACCTGGTGGAGTAAAAGGAGAGCCCAAAGGGTGAGAGAGCAGTTAAGCCAGTAATCTCGTTCCCTAGTGAAAAATGGGTACTGAAGATTGGGTTCTTAAAGGTACAAAATTGGTAACAAATAGATAAAAGCAAAAATTAAAAATCTAGAGTAGAGTTTGGAATTTCAAAAATACGATGTTAAAGAAAAGAAGGAAAAGAAAGAGAGAAAAAAAGAACAAACAAAAACAAACAAGGTCGCAAAAATTATAAAGAAAATATAGGTACAAAATTGATAACTAATACCAAAAAGCAAAAGTTAAAAATCTAGAGTAGAGTTTGGAATTTCAAGAAATACAATGTTTAAAAAAAGAAGAAGAAAAAGAAAGAGAGAGAGAGAGAGAAAGAGAAAAAAAAAAAACAATGTCACAAAATTATAAAGAAAATACAGGTACAAAATTGATATCAAATACTAAAAAGCATAAATTAAAAATCTACAGTAGAGTTTGGAATTTCAGATATACAATGTTATATAAAAGAAGAAGATAAAGAAACAGAGAAAAAAAAAGTCACAGAAATTATAAAAAAAAAAACTATAGGTACAAAATTGACAAATACTAAAAAGCTAAAATTAAAAATCTAGAGTAGAGTTTGGAACTTCAAAAATACAATGTTAAAGAAAAGAAGAAGAAAAAAAAAAGGTCAAAAAATTATAAAAATTATATATATGAAGTTTGCTAAAGAAAAAAAATAGGGTCTTTTTTTTGCAAAGTAAAAGGTTATAAAAGTGAAAATTAAAGGAATAATAGAGGACTTAAATTTTTTTAAAAAAATTAAAAAAGAAAGAAAGAAAGAATGATCGTAAAAATAGTAAAAATATATCGAGGACTTTCTCTGGTTTTCTTGTGAGTATTGTGGGTTCAGCTCATTTTTGGCTAGTTCCTTGGTCCGACTTATATTTCTCAAGATATACAGGCCCCTTCCTATGTAGTCAGTAGTAGCCACAGGGTTTTAATCTATTGCCTGTAGCTTCCAAGGCTGTTCCCTCTGTTATAGCTTCTTCTGTTTGCTGGTCTCTTCAGTGTCTGGTTTCCGCCCTGACACAAAGGGGACAGTGGAGGACACTTTTTTTTTTTTTTTTTTTTTTTTAGGCTCCGTTGTTCAGTCCACCGTGGGGAGGGAGGGAGGGATGCTGCAAACAAGTATCACTGGCATGTGCTCGCAGTGCCTCAGCCACACTGGGTCTGCCTCCGCTCATGGCACATGTAGCCTCCCTGCCCACACTGCTCAGGCTCTAGGTTGTTCCGCCAGGAACCATCCGTCGCCAGCCCAGGGCTGCCTGCACCTCCCAGGTCCAAGTTGCTCAGGTTCAGGCACTCGGGCAGTCCTCAGAGGCGTAGAACCAGTTGGGCCTGCGTTTTGTGCCCTTCCCAGGTCCAAGCAGCTCAGGTGATGAGGTGTTTAGCAAGCGCGCTTGCTGCAACTTATCGCCTCCCCGCCGCTAGGTTATCTAGGTGTACAACAGGTGTACCTTCTCAGGCAGATATTGACCGTCCAGACCCCCAAGAAGCTTTAGTTAGCAAAGAAGCCTGCATACAGTTTTATAGATAATGTCTCTCTGGGGCTGAGATTGCCCCCTTCCGGCTCTGGCTGCGTGTCACCTGAGGGGGAAGGTCTGCAGCTGGCTATCTCTGTTCAGTCCTTTGTTCAGTGCATGGGCCTGGTGGTATCTTAGGTTAGGGCTGGCTTTTCTCGTGATAGATATCCCACAGTCTGGTGTGCTAGCCCAAATTATTTCGCTCAGATAGTGCTCAGAGTATTCAGGCCAGGTCCTTACTCTAAGCGATGCAGCCCGCGCTGCGCCTCCCTGCTCTGCCCCTGCTTGCTAATGGCGTGTGCAGGCGTCTGCGCTGCTTCTCTGCTGGGGGAGTTACCATAGGATTTGCAATCTGCGAGTTTTAATTATTTATTTTTTCTCCCTGTTATGTTGCCCTCTGTGCTTCCAAAGCTCGGCACAGATTCGGCAGTGAGAAGGTTTCCTGGTGTTTGGAAACTTCTTTCTTTTTAAGACTCCCTTCCTGGGACGGAACTCTGTCCCTCCCTCTTTTGTCTCTTTTTTTGTCTTTTATATTTTTTTCCTACCTCCTTTCGAAGACTTGGGTTGCTTTTCTGGGTGCCTGATGTCCTCTGCCGGCATTCAGAAGTTGTTTTGTGGAATTTACTTGGCGTTCAAATGCTCTTTTGATGAATTTGTAGGGGAGAAAGTGTTCTCCCCGTCCTACTCCTCCACCATCTTGGCTCCTCCCTCCTGATGGCAGCCATTCTGACTGGCATGGGATGGTACCTCATTGTGGTTTTGATTTGCACTTCTCTGACAATGAGTGATTTTCAGTATCTTTTCATGTGTTTCCTAGCCATCTGCATGTCTGTTTTGGAGAAATGTGTGTTTAGTTCTTTGGTCCATTTTTTGATTGGGTCATTTATTTTTCTGGTATTGAGCTTCATGAACTGCTTGTATGTTTTTGAGATTAATTCTTTGTCAGTTGCTTCTTTTGCTTTATTTTCTCCCATTCTGAAGGCTGCCTTTTCACTTTGCTTGTAGTTTCCTTCATTGTGCAAAATCTTTTAAGTTAATTGGGTACCATTTGTTTATTTTTGCTTTTATTTCCATTACTCTTGGAAGTGGCTCATAGAGAAGGTTTCTGTGATTTATGTAAGAGAGTGTTCTGCCTGTTTTCCCTAAGAGTTTTATAGTCTCTGGTCTTATATTTAGATCTTTAATTCATTTTGAGTTTATATTTGTGTATGGTATTAGAAAGTGTTCTAGTTTCATTCTTTCACAAGTGGTTGACCAGTTTTCCCAGCACTGCTTTTTAAGGAGATTGTCTTTTCTCCATTGCATATTTTTGTCTCCTTTGTCAAAGATAAAGTGTCCAAAGATGCGTGGATTTATCTCTGGGCTTTCTATTTTGTTCCATTCATCTATATATCTGTCTTGATGACTGGAGCTTTATAGTATAGACAAGTCAGGCAGGTTGATTTCTCCAGTTCCATTCTTTTTTCTCAAGCTTGCTTTGATTATTCAAGGGGTTTTTTTTTTGTGTGTGTGTGTGTGTATGCGTTTCCATACAAATTGTGAAATTATTTGTTATAGTGAAAAATACCTTTGGTGGCTTGATTGGGATTTAGTTGAATCTATAAATTTATTCATTTTCACTATATTGATTTTTTCAGTCCACAAGCATGGTATATTTCTCCATCTATTTGTGTCATCTTTGATTTCTTTCATCAGTGTTTTATAGTTTTCTATATATAGGTCTTTTGTTTCTTTAGGTAAATTTATTCCTATGTATTTATTCTTTTTTTTTTTTTTTTTTTTGCAGTGGTGAATGTGATTGTTCCCTTAATGTCTTTCTGTTTTGTCATAGTTAGTGTATAGGAATTCAAGGGGTTTCTCTGTGTTAATTTTATATCCACATGCAGTAAAACTTTTTCACATTACAATCATGGATAATATAGCAATGATGGGGGATTTTTCAGTAAGAGGTTAATAACCAGTGAGGTAAACATGTATAACAACCTGCTTACATGCACACTGGGAAGTGTCATGAACCTTTCTCACCTCCATGCTGAGTTTCCAGAGAACCACAACTTCATTGTTTGCAAATGTATTTCTAACAAATTATATCATACTGTACACATAAACACACAGATAAAATTTAAAACATGAAAGATTAATACAATATAAGCTTAGGATCCTTGGGGGACTTTAAAACTATCTATTATTGGAAAATATCTTAGAATTACATTAGTTGAGCCCTGTATTTTACTGGTGTGAAAACAAATCCAAGAGAATTAACTCATGGAAACTGCTAGCTTATGTCAAATCTAAATCTGAAACACAATGTCCATATTCGAGATCTATAGTTTTATCTGCCACAATGTGTGTCCTCTAGAGTGTCCAGTCAGTCAGTTCAGTCACTCAGTCATGCCCAACTCTTTGTGATCCCATGGACTGCAGCAGGCCAAGCTTTGCTGTCCATCGCCATTTCCCAGAGCTTCCTCAAACTCATGTCCATAGAGCTGGCATTGCTATCCAGTCGTCTCATCCTCTGTCATCCCCTTCTCCTCCCGCCTTCAATCTTTCCCAGCATCAGAATATTTTCCAATGACCCAGTTCTTTTCATCGGGTGGCCAAAGTATTGAAGCTTCAACTTCAGCATCAGTCCTTACAATGAATATTCAAGACTGATTTCCTTTCAGACTGATTGGTTTAATCTCCTTACAGTGCAAGGGACTCTCAAGCATCTTCTTCAGTACCTCAGTTCAAAAGAATAAATTCTTCAGTGCTCAGCATTTTTTTATTGTCCAACTTTCACATCCATACATGACTAATGGAAAAATCAAAGCTCTGACTAGACAGACCTTGTCAGAAAAGTAACATCTCTGCTTTTTAATATCCTTTCTATGTTGGTCATAGCTTTTCCAGAGTGTCCAGTGATGGTAGATTTCAAATTGAAATTCAAGAAAAATATATTCGGGTGCAGGTACTTGAAATAAACATTACATACTTAGATGAAATTAAGACACTAATGAATTCAACTGTACCAACTTATATCTGTATATATTATAAATGGATATAGAAATATTTAACTCTATTGGCATGTAGGCATGATATTTGATAAATTTACTGATTATTCTTTTGATAGGCATGATTAAAATTATTTTTCCTTCCAAGGTTAAGTTGCTTATAAAATTGAAGAAAAGTCAATTAAAATGATTTTTACTATTGCTTATTAAAAAGTTTTAAGGTAAAATTATTTAAACATAACTAATAATTTCTGTGAAAAGAAGAGAAGTGAAAAACAAAGGATAAAAGGAAAGATATAAGCATCTGAATGTAGAATTCCAAAGAATAGCAAGAAGAGATAATACAGCCTTCATCAGTGATCAATGCAAAGAAATAGAGGAAAACAACAGAATGGGAAAGACTAGAGATCTCTTCAAGAAAATTAGAGATACAAAGGGAACATATCATGCAAAGATGGACTCGATAAAGGACAGAAATGGTATGGACCGAACAGAAGCAGAAGATATTAAGAAGAGGTGGCAAGAATACACAGAAGAAGTGTACAAAAAAGATCTTCACGACCCAAATAATCACTACAGTGTGATCACTAACCTAGAGCCAAACATCCTGGAATGTGAAGTCAAGTGGTTCTTAGAAAGCATCACTATGAACAAAGCTAGTGGACGTGATGGAATTCCAGCTGAGCTATTTCATATCCTGAAAGATGATGCTGTGAAACTGCTAAACTCAATATGCCAGCAAATTTGGAAAACTCAGCAGTGGCCACAGGACTGGAAAAGGTCAATTTTCATTCCAATCTCAAAGAAAGGCAATGTCAAATAATGCTCAAACTACCGCACAATTGCACTCATCTCACACACTAGTAAAGTAATGCTCAAAATCCTCCAAGACAGACTTCAGCAATATGTGAACCGTGAACTTCCAGATGTACAAGCTGGTTTTAGAAAAAGCAGAGGAACCAGAGATCAAATTGCCAACATCTGCTGGATCATGGAAAAAGCAAGAGAGTTCCAGGAAAACATCTATTTCTGCTTTACGGACTATGCCAAAGCCTTTGACTGTGTGGATCAGAATAAACTGTGGAAAATTCTGAAAGAGATGAGAATAGCAGAGCATCTTACCTGCCTCTTGAGAAACCTATATGCAGGTCAGGAAGCAGCAGTTAGAACTGGACATGGAACAACAGACTGGTTCCAAATAGGAAAAGGAGTACGTCAAGGCTTATATTGTCACCCTGCTTATTTAACTTCTATGCAGAGTACATCATGAGAAATGCTGGGCTGGAAGAAGCACAAGATGAAATCAAGATTGCTGGGAGAAATATCAATAACCTCAGATATGCAGATGACACCACTCTTATGGCAGAAAGTGAAGAGGAACTCAAAAGCTTCCTGATGAAAGTGAAAGTGGAGAGTGAAAAAGTTGGCTTAAAGCTCAACATTCAGAAAACGAAGACCATGGCATCTGGTCCCATCACTTCATGGGAAACAGATGGGGAAACAGTAGAAACAGTGTCAGACTTTATTTTGGGGGGCTCCAAAGTAACTGCAGATGGTGACTGCAGCCATGAAATTAAAAGACGCTTACTCCTTGGAAGGAAAGTATGACCAACCTAGATAGCATATTCAAAAGCAGAGACATTACTTTGCCAACAAAGGCCCGTCTAGTCAAGGCTGTGGTTTTTCCTGTGGCCATGTATGATGTGATAGTTGGACTGTGAAGAAGGCTGAGTGCCAAAGAATTGATGCTTCTGAACTGTGGTGTTGGAGACGACTCTTGAGAGTCCCTTGGACTGCAAGGAGATCCAACCAGTCCATGCTGAAGGAGATCAGTCCTGGGTGTTCTTTGGAAGGAATGATGCTAAAGCTGAAACTCCAATATTTTGGCCACCTCATACAAAGAGTTGACTCATTGGAAAAGACTCTGATCCTGGGAGGGATTAGGGGCAGGAGGAGAAGGGGACGACAGAGGTTAAGATGGCTGGGTGATATCACCGACTCGATGGACATGAGTTTGAGTGAACTCTGGGAGATGGTGAAGGACAGGGAGGCCTGGTGTGCTGCAATTCATGGGGTCCCAAAGAGTTGGACATGATTGAGCGACTGAACTGAACTGAAAATAATAGAATATGTCAATTAAAATACTAAACTATCCTATTTTTTAATGTGTGTGTGTGTTCAGTTTTTAAGTTGTGTCTGTTTGTGACCCCTTGTACTGTAGCCCACCAGGCTCCTCTCTGTCCATGGGATTTGAAAGGCAAGAATACTGGAATCAGTTGCAGTATGTGTTAAAAAGGCATTGACTTAACAAACTCTAGAGCACTCACTTTGATCTCTCTTTACTTAACTGTGTTTACATTATCTGTCTCCTGGTAGATGAGAGGGTCCAACAGAACCCTGAAGCCTCACATGACATCTACAATGATAGCTACCTATTTGCAATTCAGCTCCAACCTTCACTGTCTGCCAGACATACATGTTACACTTGTATATCAAACAAGACCTTTCATACAAAAATGGGCCTTGACTCTGAGAAGGTAACAGGCAGGAAGGCCAGAGGTCTCCAAACAGACAACATAGGCTGCAAGTGTCAGACATTTTTTATGTCTCTCTTAAGCAGCAGGAGAAAACAAACTACAAGTGTTAGATTTTTTTTCCCCCCTTTTCTAAACAAATTTATAAAGAAGCTTCTTTTCAATCAATTACTGAGAAATATTTGGCTTTTTCAGGAATTTCAGACAATAGAGTGTAAGGATTAGGCACCATGGGGTATAAAGGAACTTTAGCCCCGTTTATTATTTGTAAATCTTGAGCTAGTCTCCATTTATCATTTGACTTCTTTACACCCAAATTAGGAGTGTTGTATGGACTGTTACAGGGACTTAATAGCCCCTGCTCCTTTAAATTCTCAATGACGGGTTTTTAACCCTTACTTAACTTTACATTTCAGTGGATACTACTTTTTATGTGGAAATAAGTGCAGGTCTTTGAGCTTGACAACTACAGGAATAGCATCTTGTGCTCGACCCACAGATTTCCCATCAGCCCACACTCTAAGATTTACATTTTATTCAATTAAAGGGGGAGAAAGGGATGCTTCTATATTCATGAAAACAGAGGCATGGACCTTGCTCAGTATATCCCTCCCCAAAAGGGGTGAGGGAGACTGCCACAATCAGAAACTCATGTGAAGATAGCACAGAGTCCTAGTTACAGCTTAGAGGATAACTGAAATAATAACATTTGGCTTCATATAGACAGTCACATTACAGAAGCAGATCGGGGAGAAACTGGGCCAGGGGTTTCAGTAAGCACAGAGTAAGTTGTCCCAGTGTCCAAAAGGAAATCTAAAGATTGACCGCCACAGTTACTAATACCTGGGGTTCCTCAGGTGTAATTAGGATGGGACCTTGTGTGGGGACCTCAGAGCACCTTCAGTCCTGATTGTCTTGAGAGTCTGAGCCCTGAAACATACACCTCTGGGGCACACAACTCTCCAGTGTGGTCCCTTACAGACCGGACATGGAGCTGGGGGGCAACTTAGATCCCTGGGGCAATCCCGCTTGAGGTGTCCCTCTTTTCCAGAATAATAGCAAGCCCACCCCTTTTCACCTGCATCCCTCTAGAAATTTTTCTCAGGCTGTTTAAGAACAGTCCTGACAGCCATTACAAAGGCTTCCACCTCTTCCTTTGTTTTCTCTATTTTTCTTTCTTTTCCTCATATTCCCTACCATAATAGACTGTCTGAGCCAGTTGCAACAGATTATCTAAAGACTGATTTGGCCTGTCAGTTCAGTTCAGCTCAGTCGTGTCTGATTTTGTGACCCCATGGACTGCAGCACACTGGGCTTCCCTGTCCATCACCAACTCCTGGAGCCTACTCAAACTCATGTCCATTGAGTCGATGATGCCATCCAACCATCTCATCCTCTGCCATCCCCTTCTCCCACCTTCCATCTTTTCCAGCATCAGGGTCCTTTCTAATTTGATCCATATGCTTGTTTTAATAGCTTATGGTGGATATCTGGAACTGACTGAGTGAGAAATATTTTAAGATCACTCTTCTGCCTTCGTTTTCAATCTCAGCGATCAATCTCAAGGATCAATCTCAGTGAATCTGCAAAAGGTTTCCCTCAATCTATCTAGGCCAATTTGGCATAAAGTCTTAGCATGTCCTGAGTCCTTCAAGAACACATATGACAAAATTGCTCTGATCCCATCTTCCTTTAGCCATGTTATAGCATAGTTCCAATTTGGTTCTATAGTTGGAACTGCCTGATTCCCACTAGGGAGGGTGACTATCTCATCCCTCCTCTTCCCTACTGATTTATTACCAAGCCATTCATCTCCATAGGCAAGAGCTTGCCCCAAAACCCGAGGTTTTGGGTTGGGAGTTAGTGTTTGTCCCAGGATACGCATCACATCCTTCCAAGTAAGGTCATAAAGCAGGGTAACACCTTTAAAAGCTCTAATATATTTTTCTGGGTCTTCTAAATAGTCTCCCAGATCTTCCTTGATTCTTTGTATTTCTTGATGAGAAAAATGGCTTATTAACTCTCATAGACTGATTATTTCTCCCGATGGGTGCTTCCTGAAGAGACAACAGCTTGTGTTCCTCAGCCTCTCTGGCTGTTCTGTGCATATGATCCCAGGGATAGATTGGAGAAACCTGCTTTTCTTTATCTCTTTGTCTCCTATCTTCCATCTCATGCTGTATTTCACCCTTAGCTTTTGCTGTCTGAGCTTCTCTTACGTTGATTGTCTGAGTTTCTATTGAAACCAGAGTAGTCTGATTTTGTACTCAGATGGGTTGTTTAGACCACTACTTGGGCAGTTTGAATCTCAATTTGGGTTTTTACCAAGATCAAGGTAACTTGAATTTTGGTTTGGGCTTCTACTGAGACCAGGGCAACTCTTCCTGGGGAGGGTCCCCTGACTTTCAGTTTGCTCAGTTTGGAGCCCTCAGTTTACAGGGGCAAACTAGGAGGACAGGAGGGAGCTGAAGGTTTCATACCCAAATCTATACCCTTAGAATGTAAGTCTGGCATGCCTCACAGAGAGAAAAAGGGCAACACATATGCTACTTTTACCCATTTCTCTGGTTTTCTAGAACTGGCCTAATAGTAAAACAGTATTATAATTAAGAGACCCTCCAACCGGCCTCCATTTGCTATCCTCCAATGGATACCGTGGCCATGCACTATCCTATAGGAAGATCAGGCATGTCTTCTTTAAGTTCTGGGGATCAAATCTATCTAGGTTTTCAGAATACAGTTCAAAGGAGGGAGGCTGGAATTGTTAGCTCCCATCTGTAAGAGAGAGAGAGAAAAAAAAAAAAAGCATCCAGAGCCATCTTTCTACCAGAGGCAGCAGCGAGTAAATATCTACACTCATTCTAAGTATGCTTGTTTGACTTTACATCCACATGCTGCAATGTGGAAAGAAAGACAATTTTAAAAGGCAACAGGAGAACCTATTTAGCATTTCAGAGAGATTGAGAGACTTTTAACTGATACATATTTTCCTAAAGAAGTAACTGTTATGCATTGCAAAGGGCACAGCAGGAATGGGAGTAAAGTAGCCAAGGGTAATCAGCTGGCTGACTGTCAAGCCAGAAAGGCCGTGCTTTATGAAATCCCTTAACTGCAGACGACTTTATCTGGACAGGTCCTGTGGAACAGGAAAAAACACAATATACTGAGGAAGAATTAGAAAGATATGAGAGAAGAGGAGTGAAGATTGCTGATAAAGAATGGTTACAGTCCAAGGATGAACGATTAATAATTTCCGAAAATGCTCAATGGAAAATTCTTAAGGGTTTATACCAGAGTTTTCATTTAGGTGTTGAGAGTACTTACCCACATGGCTTCTAGTTTCTTTGAAGGTAAAAATGTAATGAAAACTTTAAAGAACATTATCAAAAGATGTGAGGTTTGTAAAAAAAAAAAAAATAATAATAATAATAATAATAACCCGAAGACTGAAAAGCTAGCAAAATCTGGGTTACAATGAAGTGGAAAATATACTGGAGAGGACTGGGAAATTGATTTCACTCATATGCCAAAAGCAAATGGATATTTTTGCTTACAAGTTTGGGTGGATACTTTGACTGGATGGATTGAGGCTTTTCCCTGTCATAGTGAAAAGGCTAAGGAGGTTGTAAAAATTTTAATCCATAAAATTATTTCCAGGTTTGGGCTGCCACAGAGCCTCCAGAGTGAAAATGGCTCTGCCTTTAAATCTGCTGTAATTCAAGGGGTGTCAAAATCTCTAGGAATAGAGTATCACTTACACTGTTCCTGGAGACCCCAATCCTCAGGAAAGGTAGAAAAAGCTAATGACATTATTAAGAGACGTCTGTGCAAATTAACTCAAGAGACACAGGACAATTGGCTTAAAGTTCTACCCATAGCTTTAATGAGGGCTCGAACTGCCCCCAAAAAGAAGGGACTGTGCCCCTTTTAATATATTTATGGAAGGGCCTTCTTATGCACAGACATTGTTATAGATCCTGAAGCCTTGGAATTAACTAATTATGTGACTCAGTTCTCAGCTTTTCAACAGGCAATAGCAGAACTCTGGGAGGTGATTCCTGACCCAGCCTTTAAGTCAAGCAAGCCTCTATTTGAGCCAGGAACCAAGGTCCTGATAAAAAACATTGGGATCTGGGAGCCAATCCCTTGAGCCCCTCTGCGACGGCCTTTACCAGGTTATTCTTTCTTCTCCTACAGTTGTCAAAGTGCCATGAATTGATTTGTGGGTGCATCACACTCTACTTAAAAGGTGGCACCCTGACCAGAACTAAGTGATGTAATTTTATGTTTTCACTTTCCTGCTCTGACTTTGTGCTTTTCAGATGGGCCTGATAATCTATGTGAGCCTGCTTCTACTGACTCCAAAAATCCTGAGTCTGCCATTTGATCCTCAAGACAATGCCTTCCTGTCCTGGGCTCACTCCTATGCTGCATTCCACAATTGGTCTAACTGCTGGGTCTGCAGAGTGCTCCCCTGTTCATTAGTGGAAGGATTCCCATAGTAGACATCTTCACCTCAAGGAAAAGACTTTCTCCAAGTCTGTGAATACCTTTGACAACAACAATCATACGTGATGCCTTTTCTTAATCTGATGACATCTAACAGTCTTAAAATGGACTGGTGCAACACTTTGTGCTTTAACTATGCATATAATGTGACTTTTAATTTTGATTATATATTGTCTTGGTTTAATGACTATTTTGCTACACATAAGAAGGTAAATGGGTCTAGATCTGGCGGCTTTTTACCTGACATTTATCAAATATGGGATGAGGTTATATGGCTAACTCCTGAAAAGGGATCTCTAATATCTAGCACCCCCATATGCTTGGAACAAATAGAGCCATCCCCAGAAGTTAGCCAACAACTTAATTATAATGATTGAAACAATTGGGATTGTCAGGTCCTCCTTTTGCCTAGCCAGGCACTGATTGGGACTGGATCCCTCAGTAATGCTGGCTTGCTCGAAACCGGACCTACTGGATATGTGTCTTATACATGAGCGTGACTTACCCCTGGCTGGATAGGGAGATGCAGCCTAAGTCTAGCTTTTACTCAGGGCTTCATATTTTCAGAGCTTCCAGAGAAGCTTGATAATTTACCACACCTTAGAACTCACTGGGGAAGGTCTGTATTTCACTGGTATGATTATTTGGCTGCAATATTTGTTCCCTCTCTGGGAAGTACAGATGTTATGCTATGAGTTGATGTTCTGACTAACTCTACTCAACAGGTTTTAGAAGATTCTCAAAAAGCTATTTCAGCTCTTAATGCTGAACAAATACAAATTAGAAAGGTGGTTTTACAAAACAGATTGGCCTTAGATATTCTGACAGCTGCACAAGGAGGAACTTGTGCCATTATTCATACCCAGTGCTGTATATATATATATCCAATATAAACACTAATGTTACTCACTTTACTAAGCACATGAACAAGATAATTCAGGCTATGGATACTCATAAAACCTCAACTGCCTGACTTTGGAAGACATTAACTAGTTCCCCATGGTGGAAAACTATCCTAACTGCAATAATTCTGATTGTTCCGCTTTTGCTGCATCTGTAATTGTGTAGCTGGATTTGTTTCTAGTCACACGAAGGCTTTTAAGTTACAAATGGTTGTTCAAACTCCTGTGACTGCAGCAGCTTCCTCCAACTACTACTTGGGGCTCCTGGATCAGAGACCCTCATTATGAGGGTTAGGAGAATGTGTTGCCACAACAATTAAGGGACGACTCCTCTTCTCAGCTCGGAAGCATTTACAGAGTTACAATGATGCCCCTTTCCCCAGGCAACATAATTCTCCTGAAAGAAAAGGGGGGAATGAGGGGGTAACAGCAGGAAGGCCAGGGGTCTGCAAGTGTCAAACATTTTTTATGTCTCTCTTAAGCAGCAGTAGTAAACAAACTACAAGTGTTAGATTTTTATCCCTTCTCTATACAAATTTAAAAAGAGGCTTCTTTTTAAATTCTGTGTTGCCATGACGACACCTGTTTCCACCTGAATTTAACTTTTCTCAAACCTTGAGCTAACCAATGTGTTTTTCTTATGGAAATGTTTGTCTTCAACTATATTAATGAACTATGTATTTACCCTAGACTCAGTCTTCAAGTCAGTTCCGCCTAAGACTCAGAATGGACTTGACAAATCAGTGTGTTTTACTAATGCAAATATCCTCATAGGCTATGTTAATGAGACTATGTCTTTGCTTGGAAACCTGCCATTCTTCAAGATTCATGTCAATCATTTTATGGCAGGGGACAACTCACTTTATGCCAATGTTATCTCAGAATGCATATTGTGAGTGAGGGGCCTGGTGCCAATCTCTGAGTTTTGAGATATTTCCTTTCTCTATTTAGCAGCCTGCTAGTAGCTATATAACATCCAGCTAAAGACTAGCAGGGGGACACTCTTTCTTCCCCCTTCTGATGTCTATGTCAGAAGCTTTCTCTATCTCTTTTATACCTTAATAGAACTTTATTACACAAAAACTCTGAGTGATCAAGCCTTGTCACTGGTCCTGGATTGAATTCCACTCCAGAGGTCAAGAATCCTGGTGCCTTTCATGGCTCAGCAACAACCTTTCAACTCTTTCAGAGGCAATCTCTCTCATTCTCATAATAATGTATTAATTCATTTGCAAATTATTAGATGAAGTCATTCGTGCACATTTTCACCACACATTATTTACATATCTCTTTATTTTTTTTCTTTTTCTAATTTTATTTTATTTTTAAACTTTACATAAATGTATTAGTTTTGCCAAATATCAAAATGAATCCGCCACAGGTATACATGTGTTCTCCATCCCGAACCCTCCTCCCTCCTCCCTCCCCATACCATCCCTCTGGGCCGTCCCAGTGCACCAGCCCCAAGCATCCAGCATCGTGCATCGAACCTGGACTGGCAACTCATTTCCTACATGATATTTTACATGTTTCAATGCCATATCTCTTTATTTTTAATTGGAGGATAGTTGCTTTACAATATTGTGTTAGTTACTGCCATATATCAACATGAATCAACTCTAGGTATACATATGTTTCTTAGATCTCCATCCCACCCCCCACCCCAGCCCACCCTTCTAGGTTATCTCAGAGCACTGGATTGAGCTCCCTGCATCATAAAGCAAATTCTCACTAACCAATTATTTTATATATGGTAATGTATATGTTTCAATGCTACTTTCTAAATGTGTCCCTCCCTCTCTTTCCCCCATCATGTCTACAAGTCTCTTCTCTATGTTTGACTCTTCAATATGTTCCTCAGTACCATTTTTCTAGATTCCATATATATGAGTTAATATATGACATTTGTTTCTCCCTTTCTGACCTTCTTCACTCTATATAATAGGTTCTAGGTTAATCCATCTCACTAGAACTAACTCAAATTCATTACTTTTTATGGCTCAGTAATATTTCATTGTATATATGTATCACAACTTCTTTATTCATTTATTTGTTGGTGAACATCTAGGTTGCTTTCTTGTCCTGACTAATATAAATAGTTCTGCAATAAACATTGAGGCATATGTGTGTTTTAAAATTGTTGTTTTCTCAGGGCATATGCCCAGTAGTGGGGTTGCTGGGTTCTATGGTAATTTTTTTTTTTCCTTTGAAAACATAGTGAATTATTATTTATTTATTTACCTAAATAAAACTGACACAATCCTTTGGAATATAGTCATGTTGAAAGTGCAAAAAAAAAATTAATATAAAACTGTAAATATGGAACACTTAAACTTGAATTTGCAATAAATGAATCTAAATCACTATTGTCTGTTCTCCATAGTAGCTGTATCAATTTACATTCCCACCAACTGTGCAAGAGGTGGGAATTTCTTTTTCTCCACATATCTCCAGCATTTATTGTTTGTAGATTTTTTTATGATGACTATTCTGATTGGCATGAGATGATACATCATTGTACTTTTGATTTGTGTTTCTCTAATAATAAATGATGTTGAACTTTTTTTTTTTTTTTTTTAATGTGTTTGTTAGCCAGCTGTATGTCTTCTTTGGGGAAATGTCTGTCTGTGTCTTCTGTCCATTTTTTGATTGCATTGTTTGTTTTTCTGGTATTGAGCTGCATGAACTGCTTGGACATTGAGTCTTTTTTGGTGGCTTCATTTGCAATTATTTTCTCCCATTCTGAGGATTGTCTTTTCGTCTTTTTTATGGTTTCCTTTGCTGTGCAAAAAACTTTGAAGTTTAATTAGATCCCATTTGTGTTTTCATTTCCATTACTCTAGGATGTGCGTCATAGAAGATCTTGCTGTGATTTGAAAGTGTCCTGCATGTGTTTTCCTCTGATTTATAGTTTCTGACCTTACATTTAGTTTTTCAATCCATTTTAAGTTTATATTTGTGTATGGTGTTAGGAAGTGTTCTAATTTTCATTCTTTTCTTATCTGCTTTGAACAATGGTCACATGCTGAAGAATAAGATGGACATATTCCCTGCTTTTTGTCTTTACAAGAAGTATAAACCAATTGAGAAGTAAATGTTCAAATATATAATTCAAACTGACATACAGACTCTGAAACAGAGTGGTGTAGCAAATAAAAATAGGCTGGGGTGTGGTGGAAGTGGAGGAAGAACCACTTATAAATTTACAACTAGCAAATGTCATTTAATCTAAAATTAAAAATCAGAAGGTGCCAGGCTTTTGGAAAAGAGAAATGAGTGATTGAGACAAAGAGAATATTATGTTATCATGAAAATGAATATGTAAGAATGGCTTTCTACCAGTTATTGTTTTAAAAGAAAAACTGTAAGTAGAAGTGATTTTTTTTTTAGCTAAAGTTGGAGAGGAGAATAAAACAAATTAATGAAGGGAAAACTACATTAATCTCATTCATCTATTCAAATTTTTAGTAGGTCTACTGATCCGCATCTCAAGAAATATGGTAAAGTTTTATGATCAGGTGCTATTTTTTAGTCATAATAATGGCTATTTTCTTACAATTGCTGCAGTACACTCTTTCAAAGACAGCACTAAGCTCTTCTATATGAGAATGTATTACTGATAGTTAATTACAGCTTGTTAATAGTACTTTTTTCTTTTATTTTAACAGTTACATAATGAAAGAAAAACCTGTACTAAACTTTTGTATTATACTATGAAAGTGAAGTTGCTCAGTTGTGTCGAACTCTTTGCAATCCCATGGACTATAGCCTACCAGGTTCCTCCATCGATGGGATTTTCCAGGCAAGAATACTGGAGTGGGTTGCCATTTCCTTCTCCAGGAAATCTTCCTGGCCCAGGGATTGAACCTGGGTCTTTAATACAATGTATGAAATAGTAAAATTCTAATTTACAGTTATCTAGAAGAAATCAGCACAAAGAATTGGAACACATAAACTTAGAGGATACAATAATAAAGCAATAGCAAACAGGATGGCTGATGTTGACCTGTCCTACAGAGTTGTTAAAACAATAGCAAAACAGAAGACCTAGGAGGCCCAGAGCTAAAAAAAAAAAAAAAAAATCACATGGCCTCTGGGAAACTGAGTTTTAAGCAAGTATTTTCTTCATCATTATAATGTGCTTTTGGCAGGAAACAATCAATAGAAATTGTATTTAAGTGGCAACATCATAGCCTTACTCATAAATGCAATTTGATTACTGAAATTGAAAAACATCTGAGCAAAAGAATTTATTTGTTAAACTGTCTGCCCTTGAAATACTAAATCAATTTCAATTACTTTAATTTGCTTTGTTAAGATATCTCTGTGGATATATATTATCTGTTCTAGGATCATAGATATGGATATGAATAAATATGAATATGTAGAGAGATAATATGTAGATGGGGAAACAATGGGAACAGTGTCAGACTATTTTTTGGGCTCCAAAATCACTGCAGATGGTGACTGCAGGAATGAAATTAAAAGATGCTTGCTCC
Source organism: Bos indicus (assembly GCF_029378745.1). Lineage (NCBI taxonomy): Eukaryota > Metazoa > Chordata > Mammalia > Artiodactyla > Bovidae > Bos > Bos indicus. The sequence continues at coordinate 1,414,027 of NC_091768.1, read as the reverse complement.
TTGAAAGAAAAGCTATGATCAACCTAGACACTGTATTAGAAAGCAAAGACATTTCTTTGCCAACAAAGGTCCATCTAGTCGAAGCTATGATTTTTCCAATAGTTGTGTATAGATGTGAGAGTTGGGCTATAAGGAAAGCTGAGTACCAAAGAATTGACGCATTTGAACTGTGCTGTTGGAGAAGACTCTTGTGAGTCCCTTGGACTACCAGGAGATCCAATGAGTCAATCTTAAAGGAAATAAGTCTTGAATACTTATTGGAAGGACTGATGCTGAAGCTGAAACTCCAATACTGTGGCCACATGATGTGAAGAACTAACTCATTGGAGAAAACCCTGATGCTGGGAAAGATTGAAGGCAGGAGAAGGGGACAACAGAGGATGGGATGGTTGGATGGCATTACTGACTCAATGGACATGAGTTTGAGTAAGCTCTGGAAGTTGGTAATGGACAGGGAGGCCTCGTGTGCTACAGTCCTTGGGGTTGCAAAGAGTTGGACATGATTGAGCGGCTGAACTGAACTGAGAGAGAGAATTGGAAATCAAAACCACTCTGCACATGTATATTCGTCACCCTCTTTCTCTAGTCCTGTTTGTTGCTTGTGGATTAAAAATAAGGAATGGATGATATGGGTAATCTCAGTGTTGCTGGCAATTAACGAGTTGCTCCACAGCATGTGGCTTTTCCCAGACCAGGGATCAAACCCATGCCTCCTGCAGACAGGTGGATTCTTAACCACTGGGCAACCAGGGAAGTCTGTAAATGATACTTTATTAGTCGAAGTTATTTTAGTTTCCAAAGTGATGAAAATCAATTCAAAAAATAATAGCTCATATTTATTGGATACTTTAGGTGATTGCAGCCATGAAATTAAAAGACGCTTATTCCTTGGAAGGAAAGTTATGACCAACCTAGATAGCATATTCAAAAGCAGAGACATTACCTTGCCAACAAAGGTCCGTCTAGTCAAGGCTATGGTTTTCCAGTAGTCATGTATGGATGTGAGAGTTGGACTGTGAAGAAAGCTGAGCGCCGAAGAATAGATGCTTTTGAACTGTGGTGTTGGAGAAGACTCTTGAGAGTCCCTTGGACTGCAAGGAGATCCAACCAGTCCATTCTGAAGGAGATCAGCCCTGGGATTTCTTTGGAAGGAATGATGCTAAAGCTGAAACTCCGGTACTTTGGCCACTTCATGCGAAGAGTTGACTCATTGGAAAAACTCTGATGCTGGGAGGGATTAAGGGCAGGTGAAGAAGGGGACGACAGAGGATGAGATGGCTGGATGGCATCACTGACTCTATAGACGTGAGTCTGAGTGAACTACGGGAGTTGGTGATGGACAGGGAGGCCTGGCGTGCTGCAATTCATGGGGTCGCAAGGAGTCGGACACGACTGAGAGACTGAACTGAATTGAACTCAGATGTTTTAGGCATTTCTCTTAACCTTAGCCTGTAGTGAGTCATGTATTACTCAAGGACGAGTATTATGTCAAAGTAATTACTATTCTTTCCCCATTATGGGAGAGAAAATGATGCAGGGTCTAAGTAACATGGTTACTTAGCCAATAAGTTTGGAATTGGAATTTGAATCCAAGTTCTTTAAACTATGCTTCTTTTCTAATCCAAGTTAATGTCAGCAAAGACAGAAAATTTTAATTTTGAAAATATAAATGTGGCATCTTATAAAACTCCAGAATAAGATGAAAATGTATCTCCAGAAAACTAGTTCCCCAGTAACTAGGAACAAAAGCATCCATATACTTTCTCTGCTGGAGTTGTGTTTCATTCTTCTTGTCAGGTCCTAGCTGACAATGGTGTTTGAACACTGTAGAGTCCTACTCAACACTGTAGAGTCCTTCCTCTAGGGAAAGACTGAGTCTAAGATCAACCCTGGGGAGGAGATGCATGACTAAGTTCACCACCCATAGCCCAGTAACTGTGGCTAAAACTGCTGTATCAGCCTGGCTGCTAAAAGATATCAGAAAGCACCGCCCAAGAAGAGGAATCCTGGTGGGCTTGGAATTCACCATAAAATGTGTAAACCTCAATTGTCAATATCCCCATTCTACTAAAGGAGAAACTGAGGCACAGAGAAAGTAATTTTCCATGGTCACACAGTGATGAGCAAAGCCAGAACTCAAACCAAGTTGAATTTGATGCAAAAAAAAAAAATGTTCTTTTAACCACTCACTCATTTCTGTTTTAAAATCTCCCTTAAGAATATAGGGTATGCAATGTCATCTATATTGACATAGTAATGAATTTAGTTTCTTAAATGAGCTGGATTGGCAGGTTACATTCAGGAATAATTAATTTCTCCCAGCAATCAAGATATTTTCTGCTATGTTTATCTTTTCTTTATTTGAGATAACATGGATACAGTCCAAAGCTTTCAGGTAACTTGCTGATAAAAAAGTTTAACCCAATTGACCTAATTGCTTCATTCCTACACCCAATTTGAGATTGTTCACATCCTCCTATCTCTTCCATAGTTACATCTCTTCCCAGGGTCAGTTCAAGAGTAGAAGAAACCAGGAAAAGCGCGAAATCTGATTTCTCAGTGGCTCCTGATGGAGAGAACAAGTTCATTCTCTCACCACAGGAGGATCACTGTCTTGCTGGTGATTCCCTGCACCACTTCTCTCTGTGCTGGGCTCTGCCCTCTCTAATATAGATTTGGAGGGTGAGGATAATTGGACCAACTGACCTCTTCTTAATGTGTACCGCTTAGATGTGTGTACCATCTTTGGAATGGGAGATAGTTATCATGAATTATCTGCAGTTTGGTGACTAATAAAGTCCTTATATCAATAGATGCTATTACACTAATATAAGTACATTTTAACCAGGATGAAAAAGAATCGAACACCTAGAATAATGGAATTTCTTTCTGTGGTTCTTTTCAAATATGTACACTGATTTATCCCTAGTAGTGGAGGAAATTCAACTCTACAAAAAAGGGTTCTAAGCTAAATTCCAAAGATCTTGGGATGCTTTTGTTTCTTTCATCTTAAAAACCACATGCTCCTTACGTTTTATAAATAGTGATATAAGAGGGAAGTGAAGTCATTCTCTAGGAATTTTCATGTTTCTCCTGTGGCTATAAGCAAACAATATGCTGAAGAAAATTCCAAGAAACACATATTTTTCATAAGCAGAGGTCTACTTCTTTATGCTGGAAAAAGGCAATATGCTAGAAGTGAGAAGATGTGGAATCCTCAACCCAGTGCTTAATTGGCTGTGCAGAACTAGGGGAATCATGACTCTTTTGACCTTCAGGTTCTCTACTGTCAAAGTGACAGAGCTATAATCAAATTGCAGCCCATTTTAGCTCTAAAAAGGGCTGCACTCATCTCACACACTAGCAAAGTAATGCTAAAAATTTTCTAAGCCATGGTTCAACACTATATGAACAGAGAAGTTCCAGATGTTCAAGCTGGATTTAGAAAAGGTAGAGGAACCAGAGATCAAATTTCCAACATCTGCTGGATAATCAAAAAAGCAAGAGAGTTCCAGAAAATTATCTACATCTGCTTTATTGACTGTACCAAAGCATTTTACTGTCTTGATCACAACTATGGAAAATTCTTAAAGGATGGGAATATTACACCACCTTACCCACCTCAGGAGAAACATGTATGCAGGTCAAGAAGCAGCATTTAGAACCGGGCATGGAACAATGGACTGGTTCAAAATTGAGAAAGGAGAATGTTAAGGCTGTATATTGTTATCCTGTTTATTTAATTTATATGCATAGTACATGATACAAAATGCTGGGCTGGGTGAAGCTCAAGCTGGAATCAAGATTGCCAGAAGAAATACCAATAACCTCAGATATTATCGTCTTAATGGCAGACAGCAAAGAGGAACTAAAGAGACTCTTGATGAAAGAAAGAGAAGAGTGAAAATGTTGGCTTAAAACTCAACATTCAAAAAAACTAAGATCATGGCACCTGGTCCTATCACTTCATGGCAAATAGATGGGGAAACAATAGAAATAGTGGCAGAATTTATTTTCTTGATCTCCAAAATCACTGCAGATGGTGACTGCAACCATGAAATTAAGACATTTGCTCCTTGGAAGAAAAGTTATGATCAATCTAGATAGCATATTAAAAAGCAGAGATCTTAATTTTCCATCTAGTCAAAGTTATGGTTTTTCCAGTAGTCATGTATGAATGTGAGAGTTGGACTATAAAGAAAACTGAGTGCCAAAGAACGGACACTTTTGAACTGTGGTGTTGGAGAAGACTCTTGAGAGTCCCTTGGACTACAAGGAGATCAAAACAGTAAATCCTAAAGGAAATAAGTCCTGAATATGCATTGGCAGGGCAGATGCTGAAGCTGAAACTCCAATACTCTAGCCACCTGATGCAAAGACTGACTCATTGGAAAAGACTCTGAAGCTGGGAAAGATTGAAGTCAAGAGGAGAAGGGGACGACAGAGGGTGAGATGGTTAGATGGCCTCACTAACTCGATGGACATGAGTTTGAGTATGCTCTGGGAGTTGGTGATGGACAGGGAAGCCTGGCATGCTGCAGTCTATGGGATCCCAAAGAGTCAGATGAGACTGAGTGACTGAACTGAACTGACCTTATCTCTAAAACATACTAAACCCAGATTGGTCTCTAACATGAAACTGCTACTGAGTACAAGCTTATACTACTTACCACATGATAGGTCAATAAATTGAAAGACAAGGTGTTGTTGTAAGGAATAGCAACTGTATTTGGAAAGCCAGCAGATAGAGAAAATGGTGGACTATCATCCCAAAGGACGATCTTCCTCGAGTTAGAGAGTTAGAATTCAGGCTTCTTTTAGACTCAATAGGTACAGTCATCATTTCCTAGTCCTAGTCAAACGTTGGAGAGCATATGTTAATTCTCCCTTCCTGCAGTCATTCACCAGTGGGCCCATTCAGGATATTTTATGTGAACTAGAAAGAGGTGTTTTAGCTTATAATGTTCATTACACAGAAGGCAGAGTTCTCAAAGACAGATTATTATGTATAATTTGAGCTTATAGGCAACATCCCTTTAGTGACTAATTTGTAGCAAAAGCAATAGAATACAAAGGTTAAAGTAAAAGAAACAGATCCAATATCAAAGTGGATTCGTTCTTCCCTGTTATGAAATCTCTTGGCTCTATTTAGCAGTCACTCTGCACTTGGGGCTTAGGGGATGCCTCTTCATCTTGCCTGAAGAGTTTGCATGTCAGGCCATTTTCTAAATTTGCTCCCCAGTTGTTACAGGGTGAGTTCCCAGAGAAGCAGAATACGAGAAAGAGATTATAAAACCGGAGTTTTATTAAGGGAGCATTTTTAAGATTGACACATGTACAAGAAAGAAGGCAGCTGTGTTTGAAAGCAAGTGCTTCACAAAATCTGCCACACCAATATCTCTCTGCATTCTTTAGGTTCAGTCATGATCTACCATCTTGCTGATCCCTGAATCCAGAGTAGGCAAGGTATGAGCCATCAGGCTGAAAGAAAATGCCAGGAGTCTTAGGAACTTCAATTCAGTTCAATCACTCAGTCGTGTCCGACTCTTTGCAACCCCATGAATCGCAGCACGCCAGGCCTACCTGTCCATCACCAACACCCGGAGTTCATTCAGACTCACGTCCATCGAGTCAGTGATGCCATCCAGCCATCTTATTCTCTGTCGTCCTCTTCTCCTCCTGCCCCCAATCCCTCCCAGCATCAAAGTCTTTTCCAATGAGTCAACTCTTCACATGAGGTGGCCAAAGTACTAGAGCTTCAGCTTTAGCATCATCCCAGGGCTGATCTCCTTCAGAATGGACTAGTTGCATTGCCTTGCAGTCCAAGGGACTCTCAAGAGTCTTCTCCAACACCACAGTTCAAAACCATTAATTCTTTGGCACTCAGCTTTCTTCACAGTACAACTCTCACATCCATACATGGCCACAGGAAAAACCATAGCCTTGACTAGACGGACCTTTGTTGGCAAAGTAATGTCTCTGATTTTCAACATGCTATCTAGTTTGGTCATAACTTTTCTTCCAAGGAGTGAGCATCGTTTCATCTCATGGCTGCAGTCACCATCTACAGTGATTTTGGAGCCCAAAAAAATAAAGTCTGACACTGTTTCCACTGTTTCCCCATCTATTTCACATGAAGTGATGGGACCGGATGCCAGGATCTTCATTTTCTGAATGTTGAACTTTAAGCCAACTTTTTCAATCTCCTCTTTCACCTTCATCAAGTGGCTTTTTAGTTCCTCTTCACTTTCTGCCATAAGGGTGGTGTCATCTGCATATCTGAGGTTATTGATATTTTTCCTGGCAATCTTGATTCCAGCTTGTGCTTCTTCCAGCCCAGCGTTTCTCATGATGTACTCTGCATAGAAGTTAAATAAGCAGGGTGACAATATACAGCCTTGGCATACTCCTTTTCCTATTTGGAACCAGTCTGTTGTTCCATGTCCAGTTCTAACTGTTGCTTCCTTATCTGCATACAGGTTTCTCAAGAGGCAGGTCAGGAGGTCTGGTATCCCCATCTCTTTCATAATTTTCCACAGTTTATAGTTATCCACACAGTCAAAAGCTTTGGCATAGTCAATAAAGAAGAAATAGATGTTTTTCTGGAACTCTCTTGCTTTTTCCATGATCCAGCGGATGTTGGGAATTTGATCTCCGGTTCCTCTGCCTTTTCTAAAACCAGCTTGTACATCAGTAAATTCAATACTTGAATCATGGTTCACGTATTGCTGAAGCCTGGCTCGAAGAATTTTGAGCATTACTTTACTAGCGTGTGAGATGAGTGCAATTGTGCAGTAGTTTGAGCATTCTTTGGCATTGCCTTTCTTTGGGATTGGAATGAGAACTGACCTTTTCCAGTCCTGTGGCCACTTCTGAGTTTTCCAAATTTGCTGGCCTATTGAGTTTAGCAGTTTCACAGCATCATCTTTCAGGATTTGAACTGGCTCAACTGGAATTCCATCACTTCCACTAGTTTTGTTCGTAGTGATGCTTTCTAAGGCCCATTTGACTTCACATTCCAGGATATCTGGATCTAGGTGAGTGATCACACCATCGTGATTATCTGGGTCGTGAAAATCTTTTTTGTACAGTTCTTCCATGTATTCTTGCCACCTCTTCTTAATATCTTCTGCTTCTGTTCGGTCAATACCATTTCTGTCCTTTTTCGAGTCCATCTTTGCATGAAATGTTCCCTTGGTGTCTCTAATTTTCTTGAAGAGATCTCTAGTTTTTTCCATTCTGTTGTTTTCCTCTATTTCTTTGCATTGATCACTGAGGAATGCTTTCTTATCTCTTCTCGCTATTCTTTAGAACTCTGCATTCAGATGCTCATATCTTTCCTTTTCTCCTTTGATTTTCGCTTCTCTTCTTTTAACAGCTATTGGTAAGGCCTCCCCAGACAGCCATTTTGCTTTTTTGCATTTCTTTTCCATGGGGATGGTCTTGATCCCTGTCTTCTGTACAGTGTCACTAACCTCCTTCCATAGTTCATCAGGCACTCTATCTATCAGATCTACTCCCTTAAATCTATTTTTCACTTCCAGTGTATAATCATAAGGGATATGATTTAGGTCATACCTGAATGGTCTAGTGGTTTTCCCTACTTTCTTCAATTTCAGTCTGAATTTAGCAATAAGGAGTTCATGGTCTGAGCCACAGTCAGCTCCTGGTCTTGTTTTTGTTGACTGTATAGAGCGTCTCCATTTTTGGCTGCAAAGAATATAATCAATCTGATTTCGGTGTTGACCATCTGGTGATGTCCATGTGTAGAGTCTTCTCTTGTGTTGTTGGAAGAGGGTGTTTGCTATGACCCGTGCATTTTCTCGGCAAAACTCTATTAGTCTTTGCCCTTCTGCATTCCGTATTCCAAGGCCAAGTTTGCCTGTTACTCCAGGTGTTTATTGACTTCCTGCTTTTGTATTCCAGTCCCCTATAATGAAAAAGACATCTTTTTTGAGTGTTAGTTCTAAAAGGTCTTTTAGGTCTTCATGCTGCTGCTGCTGCTGCTAAGTCACTTCAGTCGTGTCTGACTCTGTGCGACCTCATAGACAGCAGCCCACCAGGCTCCCCCGTCCCTGGGATTCTTCATGCAAGAACGCTGGAGTGGGTTGCCATTTCTTTCTCCAATGCATGAAAGTGAAAAGTGAAATTGAAGCCGCTTTGTCGTGTACGACTCTTTGCGACCCCATGAATCGCAGCACGCCAGACCTCCCTGTCCATTACCAACTCCTGGAGTTCACTGAGACTCATCCATCGAGTTAGTGATGCCATTCAGTCATCCCCTTCTCCCAACCCCAATCCCTCCCAGCATCAGAGTCTTTTCCAATGAGTCAACTCTTCGCATGAGGTGGCCAAAGTACTGGAGTTTCAGCTTTAGCCTCATTCCTTCCAAAGAAATCCCAGGGCTGATCTTCAGAATGGACTGGTTGAATCTCCTTGCTGTCCAAGGGACTCTCAAGAGTCTTCTGCAAAACCACAGTTCAAAAGCATCAATTCTTCAGCACTCAGCCTTCTGAGTGCCTTCTGGAACTCTGCATTCAGATGTTTATATCTTTCCTTTTCTCCTTTGCTTTTAGCTTCTCTTCTTTTCACAGCTATTTGTAACATAGAACCATTCAAATTCAGCTTCTTCAGCATTACTGGTTGGAGCATAGACTTGGACTACTATGATATTGAATGGCTTGCCTTGGAAATGAACAGAGATCATTCTGTCGTTTTTGAGATTGCATCCAAGTACTGCATTTCAGACTCTTTTGTTGACCATGATGACTACTCCATTTCTTCTGAGGGATTCCTGCTCGCAGTAGTAGATATAATGGTCATCTGAGTTAAATTCACCCATTCCAGTCCATTTTAGTTCACTGATTCCTAGAATATCAACGTTCACTCTTGCCGTATCTGTTTGACCACTTCCAATTTGCCTTGATTCATGGACCTGACATTCCAGGTTCCTATACAATATTGCTCTTTACAGCATCAGACCTTGCTTCTCTCACCAGTCACATCCACAGCTGGGTATTGTTTTTGCTTTGGTTCCATCCCTTCATTCTTTCTGGAGTTATTTATCCACTGATCTCCAGTGGCATATTGGGCACCTACTGACCTGGGGAGTTCCTCTTTCAGTATCCTATCATTTTGCCTTTTCATACTGTTCATGGGGTTCTCAAGGAAGAATACTGAGGTGGTTTGTTATTCCCTTCTCCAGTGGACAACATTCTGTCAGACCTCTCCACCATGCCCCGCCCATCTTGGGTGGCCCCACAGACATGGCTTAGTTTCACTGAATTAGACAAGGCTGTGGTCCTAGTGTGATTAGATTGACTAGTTTTCTGTGAGTATGGTTTCCGTGTGTCTGCCCTCTGATGCCCTCTTGCAACACCTACCATCTTACTTGGGTTTCTCTGTGAAAGTGCTACACTCAATATGCCAACAAATTTGGAAAACTCAGCAGTGGCCACAGGACTGGAAAAGGTCAGTTTTCATTCCAATCCCAAAGAAAGGCAATGCCAAAGAATGTTCAAACTACCGCACAATTGAACTCATCTCACATGCTAGTAAAGTAATGCTCAAAATTCTCTAAGCCAGGCTTCAGCAATATGTGAATTGTGAACTTCCAGATGTTCCAGATGGTTTTAGAAAAGGCTGAGGAACCAGCAATCAAACTGCCAACATCCGCTGGATAATCAAAAAAATAAGAGAGTTCCAGTAAAACATCTATTTCTGCTTTATTGACTGTGCCAAAGCCTTTGACTGTGGGGATCACTATAAACTGTGGAAAATTATGAAAGAGATGGGAATACCAGACCACCTGACCTGCCTCTTGAGAAATCTATATGCAGGTCAGAAAGCAACAGTTAGAACTGGACATGGAACAACAGACTGGTTCCAAATAGGAAAAGGAGTATGCCAAAGCTGTATATTGTCACCCTGCTTATTTAACTTATATGCAAAGTACATCATGAGAAACACTGGACTGGAAGAAACACAAGCTGGAATCAAGATTGCCAGGAGAAATATCAATAACCTCAGATATGCAGATGACACCACCCTTATGGCAGAAAGTGAAGAGGAACTCAAAAGCCTCTTGATAAAAGTGAAAGTGGAGAATGAAAAAGTTGGCTTAAAGCTCAGCATTCAGAAAATGAAGATCATGGCATCCGGTCCCATCACTTCATGGGAAATAGATGGGGAAACAGTGGAAACAGTGTCAGACTTTATTTTTTGGGGCTCCAAAATCACTGCAGATGGTGACTGCAGCCATGAAATTAAAAGACGCTTACTCCTTGGAAGGAAAGTTATGACCAACCTAGATAGCATATTCAAAAGCAGAGACATTACTTTGCCAACAAAGGCCCGTCTAGTCAAGGCTGTGGTTTTTCCTGTGGCCATGTATGATGTGATAGTTGGACTGTGAAGAAGGCTGAGTGCCGAAGAATTGATGCTTTTGAACTATGGTTTTGGAGAAGACTCTTGAGAGTCCCTTGGACTGCAAGGAGATCCAACCAGTCCATTCTGAAGGAGATCTGCCCTGGGATTTCTTTGGAAGGAATGATGCTAAAGCTGAAACTCCAGTACTTTGGCCAACTCATGCGAAGAGTTGACTCATTGGAAAAGACTTTGATGCTGGGAGGGATTGAGGGCAGGTGGAGAAGGGGACGACAGAGGATGAGATGGCAGGATGGCATCACTGACTCTATTGACGTAAGTGTGAGTGAATTCCGGGAGTTGGTGATGGACAGGGAGGCCTGGCATGCTGCAATTCATGGGGTTGCAAAGAGTCAGACATGACTGAGCGACTGAACTGAACTGAACTGAACTGGACCTGGGGTATCTCTTAATGGCTGTTCCAGCAAAGCGCAGCTGCTGTTCCTTACCTTGGAGGAGGGTTATCTCCTCCCCACCGCCCCTTCTGACCTTGAATGTGGAATAGGTCCTCCAGGCCCTCTTGCGCCCACTCAGCCACCACTCCTTGGAGCGGGGGGCGGGGTAAGTCCTCCCGGCCGCCATCCCTGCCCTCGGACTTGTGGTAGCTTCTCTTGGCCGCTGCCCCTAACCTCATTCGCGGGGTAGCTCCTCCAGGCCGCCGCCCCTGACCTTGGACGTGGGGTAGCTCCTCTCGGCCCTTCCTGCGCCGTTGCAGCTTGGCACTCTCGGCTGCTGCCCCTGACCTTGGACGTGGGGTAACTCCTCTTGGCTGCCTCCCCTTGGGCATGGGGCCCTCCCGGCTTCTGCCCCTGACCTCAGACATGGGGTAGCTCCTCTCAGCCACACTAAGTGCTAAGGAACTTCAGACATGCTTTATTCATGGGTGGCTGACATAGGCACAAGGGCTGTTTCAGGTGGTGCTTATATATGTATACATGAACAAGGGTGGCACATGGCCAAGAGATTACATCATGATGTGTGTTTGCAGGGTTATACATGATCTCAGCTATTACATACCATACAAATTCATTGTTTACAGAATGTGGGGTGAGAGAGCCTAACTATATTCCATCTCTTCAGGGTCTCTCACCTCAAAATCTATATGCAGTCTGTCTTCCATGATACCCACTTGGTGAGTAATGCTGACACTTGGACCCACATCCCGCAGCAACAGTAGAGGCTACAGCAACAAACTACTAGAGCACAAGTTACATTCCCATTACATAGAAAAACCCAATGCCAGGTACTGGATAGGTGATTCACACATGAGAGGGCCAGGGATTCATCACCCAGGATACCACCTGGAACTCATGTTGCAGTCCTTGACCCCACGGGGCTAGAAGAACCACCTAATTTATATGGTATGCCTTTATCCTCCATGGCCAAGTCCAGTCCACTGTCTGTCCTTGTGAAATCCCAGTCAGAACTGGCAGCAGGATATTACTTTGGATTCTGTATCCAAGCTTTAACAAAATGTCTGTTGTTGTTACTTGCAATTGTGTGGATGTGGTAGCATGACACAGGAGAGCCTCCACAGGGCAACTCCACCCCTGCAGGGTTTCTCATTAAGGACCCAGAAAAATCCCCATAGGTGTTGGTCCCACCCCTTCAAAGACAGGATTTGGTGGTGTTCACAGCCCACCCACATGATTCCAAATACTTTACAAGCTTTGGTGCACACTGTTTGAAATCTTCAAGAGAATTAGAGGTTAGTAATATATCATCAATATAATGAAACAGCTTCACTGATGTTGGGCACTTCCATTTGCCACGTCCTATGGCAAATAGTTGGGCTGTGCAGGTACCCTTGGGAAAGAACCTGGAATGTCCACTGGCATCCCTCTCAAGTGACTGCTAATTGGTCTTGGCTCTCATAAGTTATAACAATAGAGAAAAATGCCTTAAGTAAGTTCACCACATAGTGATAAGCACCCAACGCTGTGGTCAGTCAGTCCATCAAGTCATGAGTCTCTGGCATAGAAGCATGCATAGGTGGCATCACCTTATTCAGTTCTCTGTAGTCCAAGTCACTCTCCATGACCCATCAGATTTCCAAATAGGCCAAACTGTAGAGTTAAATGGACTATGAGCAGGTGGTACAATGCCCACTTTTGCCAATTCAGCAATGGTGGCACCTATTTCTTCATGCCCACCTGGTAGATGATACTGTCTCACAGAGGTTACCTTCCAAGGTGTGAGTAAAAACTGTGGGGGATGCTTTGTGTATTCCCTCACAACAGCCTTCATCACATGCACTTGAAGACGAAATTCCCCCACAAAGGTTTGCAACATTAGGCCTCGTGGAACATCTAGCCCCCAAATATATCCCAGGATCAGGAATACATACAAAGTATACATCCATATAGGGAGCCGTCCAATTTCCAAAGGTAAGGACACAGGCCTTACCTTAACTGCTTGGCTGCCATAGCCATTAATTTGTGCACAAAACCTGGAAACTACTCTGGCTTGCCATAAATAAAGCTGCCTCCAGCACCAGTGTCAACCAGAGCCATTACTCTCTATACACTAGCCGGTAACCAGTGAAATGCAAGCTCTACATGGGGCCTCCTGTCCCTGCTTGGGCTCTCTGGGTGGGCACATTGGTCTGAGCCCTATTCAGAATGGAAAAGGGCATCCAGTGGAACATCCTTGGGTGCTATGTAATCTTCTAACCGAACCACCTGTATCTCTTGCTGTGGGTACTTCCCACACTTGGTACTGTTTCTCTGGTCTCAGTTGCCTCCATAACTCTAGGAGCAGAGCATTGGGCTGTTTATCAATTCTATTTCTGTTAACTCCTGCTGCCAGCAAATTGGCCCACATTTGCATTTGCGTCACCCAGATGGGGTCTTTACCAGCTTGGCCCCCTTTGGGGTCTTCACATTTCTAACCTGCTTTGCCTGCCACTGTCCCTCTACTTCTCGCAAGCTCACCACCATTGAGATCACCTTGTAGATGGGGTGGCCCACACAGGGCGCAAGAATACCATTAAGGGTCTGAAAGAGGTAGATGGGGCATTGTTCAAAATGGCATCTCACATGCTGCTGTAAAATGCTCATCATCTACCTTGAGTATTTAGGTTAAACATAAACAATTTCATGCCCAGCTCTCTCACAACTTGCGTTAACTCAGCAAAGATATGCCATTTACTCACAGTTTCTGGGAGTTCACCCACATTTGTCCACATGGAGCAAATGGCAGTGTTAATCCATTCTATCAGTGCATGTGTTTGGTTAGGTGCCCCGTGCATGAGTCACCTAACATTCTATAATCTTTGTCTCAATGAGAGGTGAGCAGTTATAGATGACAAGTGTTCTGTCTCATCCATGAAACAAATAAAACCCATCCTCCCCCATGTTCCAGAGTCACAAAAGCCAAGCTACCAAGGGTTCCCCTTGCTTCTGTGGAAATTGCTTACCCAAATCAACCAACTCCACCTAGGAATATCATCGATACATTGTGTACTCAGTCACATTGGGGCCCCTTGGGGATGCTCCCCTGGACCATAGGCTGCTCATGTTTTGCCTTTTGTTGCACAGTGGGCCTCTCTAACATGTGGGGACCTGTGGTCTCATAATGTTCATTGTCACTGTCCCTCATTACCTCATTGTCCAAGAAGCTGGGTTCAACAAGGCCATGCATGTCTTGCTCCAGCATAGGTATACGCTGTTCTAACTCTTCTCCCATCTCTGCAATTCACACACTTCTGCATCATCACGGAGGGCATGATCCATATTAGCTTACAGGGTAGTCAACAAAATCCACCCCACGGTGCCAGCCGCAGTATGGTAGTATGAGCTACTTTGTCTGGCAAATGGGAACTGACCACCTGTAATGCGTTTTCAAGGCTAACCCGTGACCCATCCACTACCTTCCAGTCTTCCACTGGGGCCCACACCAAGAGGACAGCAGCCACCAGGTACCACATGCTATGCTGTGGCCACTGTGGCCATTGTAGCCTCAGGCTCCCCTAGCTGCTGGGTATCCTGCCAACTATACCAATTGTCTTGCTGATTGCTGAATCCAGTGTAGGCAAAGCATGAGCTGGAAAGCTGAAAGAAAATGAGAGGAGCCTTGGGAACTGCAGACATGCTTTATTCACAGGTGGCTGACAGCTGCAAGGGCTGTTTCAGGTGGTGCTTACATGAACAAAGGTGGCACATGGCCAAATTCATCATGATGTATGTGCACAGTGTTATAAATGACTTCAGCTATTACATAACCATGCTGTCATTGTTTACAGAATATGGGGTGAGAGTGAGAGAACATGGGGTAAGAGAGCCTGACTCCTTCCATCTTGGCTAATTCTTATTCTTCTACAGTTACACTAGTATTTTCCAGCCTAGGAATTCTAAAAGTGCATTTGCTGTGTGTTCCTCTGACATTACTCACAGAACAATTTCTGAAAAAGCAAATGGCTTTGGGGGAAAGGATGCTGTTTGGAGTTGGAGTTGTAGGGAATATCTTGAAGTCTGCAGTTTCACTTCATTTGCTGTTTCTAATTGGGACACTTAGTCTCCCTCATGGAGTGAGAGAATGCAATTTCTCATTGACACCCAGGTGCTTTATTCGCCTGGATCCATGACAGTCTTTTTTTTTACAAATGATCCATGCTTGGTTTTTCTTCCAAACTCATTTCTTTTTCTGACACACATTGCTCTCCTTGATCTGATTCCTGCTTACTTCTCTGGCTTTGTTTTCCTCCAATCTCTTGCCATTCAAAATTCCAATCCAGTTATGCTGAGGGATTTGTAATCTCCCAGCCTCTCTTGCCCATTCAGACATCATGCCCCATGCTCTCAACCCTTCCTTATATGTGGAATAGTCTTCCTAATCTGGTCAGCTGCTTTTCTGCCTTAAAGACTTGGGTCAATTATTATTTTCTTTGGGAAGCCATCTTCTGTGATTCACATCCCAATCTGCTTTTGTTTCCAACCTATTTTCCCATATTATGTTGTGCCTTTCCCTATTGGTGTATAGACTTTTTCATAGCATACTTACTTATGTCTTCCTCCTAGATAGGAAGATATCAAGGACAGTAACTGTCTTCATTTACATCTTTCCAACCAAGGCATCTAGTGTAGCAGCTGAGATATAAAAGGAAAACATATATTTTTATTTAATTTAAATAAAACTATTTTTAAATAACTGAATAACCATTTAGCTATTTAAGTAAATAAATGCTATCATACTTATAAAAAATATAAAACTTGCTCTCTCTATAACAAATTTATAGCCCAAATCTCTGACTTTTTCCCCATCTGAACTAGTTTTGGATTTGAACAGTTTTCAAACTTTATATTCATTTCAATCTGTGCCTGAATATTCAGGCAGCACTTCTAACTTGGCTTTATTAGAATACATTTACCCTTCTTTTGTAGGTAAAGTGAAAGTGAAAGCTTCTCATTTGTGTCCGATTCTTTGTGACCCCATGGACTGTATAGTCCCTGGAATTCTCCAGGCCAGAATACTGGAGTGGGTAGCCTTTCCCTTCTCCAGGGGATCTTCCCCACCCAGAGATCAAACCCACGTTTCCCGCATTGCAGGTGGATTCTTTACCAGCTTAGCCACAAGGGAAGCCTGAGAATACTGACGTGGGTAGCCTATCCCTTCTCCAGGGGATCTTCCCAACCCAGGAATCATACTACGGTCTCCTGTATTGCAGGCAGATTCTTTACCAACTGAGCTTTGAGGGAAGCCCTAAAGTCTAAACTATTTAGACTATGATACTTACAAACATGCTTGAGGTCAAACTAACAAAAATTTTCCAGGATATATCATAGGATTTAAAACATATCAACATAAGAACTAGACAAAATATTTTTGGTTTATCACTCAATTTTTGCTATAATCCTTTTTCCTGAATAAATAAAAAAATAACCCTTAATTTTTAAAAGTATTTCAAAAATATCTACTACTTTAAAAAAAAAATTTAAGCAACTCTAGTAAATTTTGAGCTTGGAGTATCATAAACCACTGAAGCTTATCCTCTAGAGCTTTCTATTAAAGAACTCAGAATAAATAAAATGGGATAACTTGCAATCTTGAAGTAAAATAGAAGTCTGAAATCGACAATGTAAATTTTCTTAAAAAAAAAAAATTGACAAATTTTACTTGTTATTTCTATCATGTTGGCATCATTACACACACATATCACATGCATATCAAATGGGACATTACACTTGAATTCTTCCGTTATTCAAATACTGAATTCCTTTACATGAATGTGAATTCCAAATCCCACAGACAGACTCTAAGCACCTATATCTCATTCTACAATACTGATTGGCAATTATTTTCAGAAGGTCATTTTTTATCATATCTAATTACATGGAACAAGCAATATTTCCATACTCATGATTTTCTGTAGTATGCATCATATTTACTTAATCACATCTTTCACATTTGTATCAATATGCATTCATTGTGCACAGACTTTGGAATATGTGGAAGTAGGTTGTTCAGAGTTTGTACTTTCATGCAGAGTGATGTAGTTACATTTCTTTCTAGGATGTAAAAGAAATTTGGAAAATGATGTCTTTAACTAGATGTATTTCAGTGACACCACCAAACAACTGTTGAAGTTCTCTATGATTTGAAGTTTTCAGAAAAATGTTTTCTAGTCTTTCACAAATTTGTAATACCTAGTTTAAGAAGGACTCTAAAAGCCCTACCTACTGTGAATTCCTATGTGCAGCACATCTGACATTTCTTGGCATAAAAAGCAAAAGAGCCACTTAAAATTTGTTCCCTTATTCAAATTAGTGTTTGCAGTGCCAAAACCATGTTCTGGAAAGAAATTGTACACAATTAACATTTGAAAACAAAAAGAAAAGAAGGCTGAATGAGTTTTTATCTTACACATTGAGTTTATATGTTTTTTTTTTTTTCTGTTTCTTTACTAGATAGAAATGTAACTGTACATATTTCATGTTAAATTGATCTATAATTCACTTTTTATACAGGTGATAAAAGTCATTATGTATGAATACCCAAAAAGTTGCTATGCAGTCACTTGAAAATAGCCAACATTGCAAATTGCTAAAAATGATGAATGTGTAACTCTGGACACAATTAGAGTTTGTGAAATCAACCATACCATTCTTCAGATGTTTGAACATATGTTCAAAAACCCAAAGCATAGCTGTGTAGGACTGTTCCCTATTGTAAAGCAATGGTCCCTTCATTTTAAACTCAATTTTATTTTTTAAAAATTGTAATCTGCATATATCAGGTTAATTTGCATTTAGATAATTTGAAATGCTCTCTTTAAAAAAATACACTCTGACATTTCACTATTCATATATTTTGAGGCATTAGCATCTCACATTAATGCTTCACACAGTTCTAGATTAGAATGCTATGCTTCTGCTTTTTAACTCAAAGCCAGAAATTTTGGTAGTAATTGTGACCTTCATATAAATACTATTTACACTATTCCTATACAGGTTTTTTACATCACATTCTATAATTGCAATCATTCATATTGATTTACAAATATAATACATATCCAGTCTTGCACACATCATTCTTATTCTGATTTTTCCTGTTCCACATCACTATTCATATTATTTTGAAATTATGTATTTGCCAAAATCTCTGCTAGTGAACTTATTTCCATCTGTTTTTAATGTAGAGACTTAGACAGTTTTGCTCTCATTTACTCTTCCAACATTACCTGACATTTTCAAACTTTAGAAAATACTCCTTTCTAATGAAAGCACACTCTCAAAATACATTTCACAAATATAATTCTCCACATAGTTGTGAGGGAGTAAATAAAATGTCAGTTACTCTCACTTTAGGGAAGAAAATAAAGTCCTCCAGTTTCAGATACACCTCATTAATTATTAAGTCCTTCTCCCTCTGGTCATTTCTTGCTTATCACTATCAGTTTTCCACTGATTGGACCATCTGAAATTTAAAACAGTCCTTGCTGCCACTGCTGCTAAGTCGCTTCAGTCATGTCCAACTCTGTGCAACCCCATAGACATCAGCCCACCAGGCTCCCAGGTCCCTGGGATTCTCCAAGCAAGAACACTGGGGTGGGTTGCCATTTCCTTCTCCAAAAATAGTCCTTAGCTGTCTCTAAAGATTTATGCCCCCTTTCATGTGGTTTATATAAATATAAACTGAACTTTATCCAGTGCATTGATTTAAACAATGATTAAATAGGTCCAAAGACAAAGGCCTATAACCTCTCAATAATATTCTTTCCAGACCTAACTTTAGATTATTTGTCTATCAATACTTTTTGGGCAAATTGCTCAACTAGCTGTAGATACAAAATATTATCAGAGCATTCACATATATCTGCAATCATATAGTTGCCAGATAAAATACAAGTTTCTGAGAGAAATTTAAATTTCAGAAAAATAATGAATAGCATTTTAGTATAAGTATATCCCAAATACTTCATGGGATATACTAGTCCAAAAATATTTTATTTGAAATGCAGATTTAAGTGAATATCCTGCATTTTATTGAATGACTCTGGCAACACTGCAGTCATTAAGGTGACTATACCTTAAAAATCTAGCTTAAGAAACTTCAGAAATGGTTTGCTTGAAGAGTCAGAAAATTTTTTCTATAAAGGTCCAAACAATAAATATTTTAGGCTTTGTGGGGCACATAGGGTCTCTTTCATAGATTTTCTTTTCTTTTTTTAATGAAACAACTTCTTAAAAATGTAAATATGTATATATCATTCATAGCTTATGCATTGTACAGAAGTAGGCCATGGACTGGATCTGGCCTAGTGCCATATTTTGCTAACTTCTGGTTCAGGTCATCACCTCTAATTTTACATAAGCCTCACGTGCTTCATTAGAAGCAAAAACTTATGTTTGCATCATCTTTCCTTGATCTGCATACAACCTTAGATCTTAAATCTTCTGTAATTCATACATTCTTGCTTTTCATATTAAGTTTGCTTATTTCCAGTCTTTTTTTTCCCATTACTTTCTTCACAGAAAAAATTAGAGCCTGACTAGTTCTGAGCCTGAAAAATCTCTAAAGGTAATTTAAAAAGTACTAGCTCTTAACCCAGAAGAATAACTTCAGATAAATAATTAATAGCTTTCCCAAAAATAATATAAGCATTCATCATTCTAAAATGTTTAAAATGTTTTCTAAAAGGCTTGTTAAATATGTTCCTATAAAAATAATATCATCTACTCAGGATCCATTTCTTTTCACCATTCCCATTTGGTCTGTCCTAGTCTGTTTGATCTCTTAGCCTCTGAATTCTTAGATCTGATTTCAAACATAGATACCTACCTAAAGCGGACATCTCAACCTTCCCAACTTCCTCACGTGTGTGAAAATCACTCAGTCATGTCCGACTCTTTGTGACCCCAAAGACCCATCAGGCTCCTCTGTCCATGGGATTTTCCAAGCAAGACTACTGGAGTGCATTGCCATTTCCTTCTCCAAGGGATCTGCTTGACCCAGGGATTGAACCTGGGTCTCACACATTGCAGGCAGACTTTTTACTGTCTGAGCCATCAGGGAAGTGATTACCTTTTCTACTTTTGATTTTACATATGTATTCTGCTTTAGGTAAATATTTTTGCTTTCTTTAGCATCTTCCCAGGAATGTGATTTAGGCAGAGGAGAGCTACGTAGACACACCAAGTTCAGTGTCTATGGTTGCAAAATGATTGCAGGCATCAACAGGTATTTTAGAATCAAAACAAGAATCATATTCCCCTAGTGATCTCTTACCAATACATTAAGTATTAATTTATCCAATACTAAGGATAGACAGATAATTTAGTTATACATGCAATGGTGTAAATAAACATATATACAGATGTATTTTTAACATATATTAGCAGATATGATGGAAAAGGCAACGGCACCCCACTCCAGTACTCTTGCCTGGAAAATCCCATGGACAGAGGAGCCTGAAAGTTTGCAGTCCATGAGGTCACGAAGAGTCAGACACGACGGAGTGACTTCACTTTCACTTTTCACTTTCATGCATTGGAGAAGGAAATGGTGACCCACTCCAGTGTTCTTGCCTGGAGAATCCCAGGGACGGGGGAGCCTGATGGACTGCTGTCTATGGGGTCGCACAGAGTCGGACACGACTGAAGCAACTTAGCAGCAGCAGCAGCAGATATGAATTCTTCCTGTTTAAAATATTAGCAGTTTGTCAAATTTATTTTAAACTTTTTCCTTCTGGAAATTATTTTATGTTTCTACTTTTTATTTTTTCTTTTCATTCATGACTGAGTATCTTTTCATGCATCATCCGTTTTTAAAAAACTGAGCTCATCAATAAGGTATTTAAATAGTCCTGCTGTTTAATTATGTACATCTAATTTTGTTGTTGTTGTTTGTAGCAAAACACAAAGGAGAAAAGGAAAGATATACCCATCTGACTGCAGAGTTCCAAAGAAAAGCAAGGGGAGATAAGAAATACTTCTTAAGTGATCAATGCAAATAAATAGAGGAAAACAGCAGAATAGGAAACACTAGAGATCTCTTCGAGAAAATTAGAGATAACATGGGAACATTTCATGTGAAGACAGGCACAATAAAGGACAGAACAATTATAGACCTAACAGAAGTAGAAGATACTAAGAAGAGGTGGCAATAATACACAGAACAAGAAAAAAGAGATCTTAATGACTCAGATAACCATGATGGTGTGATCACTCACAGAGCCAGACATCCTGGTGTGAAGTCAAGTGGGCCTTAGGAAGCATCACTACAAAAACAAAAACAAAAAAAACTAGTAGAGGTGATGGAATACCAGCTGAGCTATTTCAAATCCTAAAAGATGATGCTGTTAAAGTGTCACAATGAATATTCCAGCAAACATGAAAAACTCAACAGTGGACAAGGACTGGAAAAGGTCAGTTTGCATTCCAATTCCAAGAAAGGCATTGCAAGAGAATGTTCAGACTACCACACAAATGCACTCATTTCACACACTAGCAAAGAAATGCTCAAAATTCTCCAAGCCAGGCTTCAATGGTATGTAAATCAAGACCTTCCAGATGTTCAAGCTAGTTGTAGGTTAAGCAGAAGAACCAAAGATTAAATTTCCAATATCTGTTGGACCCTAGAGAAAGCAAGAGAATTCCAGAAAAACATCTGCTTCTTTGACTACACCAAAGGTTTTGACTGTGTGAATCACAACAAACTGTGGAAACATAAAAGAGAAGGGAATACCAGACCACCTGACTTGCCTCCTGAGAAACTTGTATGCAGATCAAGATGCAACAGTTAGAACCTTACATGAAACAATGGACTGGTTCCAAATTGGGAAAGGACTATGCCAAAGCTGTTTATTGTAACCCTGATTATTTCACTTCTATGCAGAGTACATGATGCAAAATCCAGGGTGGATGAAGCACAAACTGGAATCAGGATTACAGGTTAAGTTCAATTCAGTTTAGTTCAGTCGATCAGTCATGTCTGACTCTTTGGGACCCCATGGACTGCAGCATGCCAAGCCTCCTTGCCCATCACCAACTCCTGGAGCCTATTCAAACTCATGTCCATCACATTGGTGAGGCCATCCAATCATCTCATCCTCTGCTGTCCCCTTTTCCTCCTGCCGTCAATCTTTCCCAGCATCAGGGTTTTCTCAGATAGGTCGGTTCTTCCCATCAGGTGGCCAGAGTATTGGAGTTTCAGTTTCAGCATAAGGCCTTCCAATGAATATTCAGGACTGATTTCCTTTAGGATGAACTAGTTGGATCTCCTTCCAGTCCAAGAGACTGTCAAGAGTCTTCTCCAACACTACAGTTCAAAAGCATCAATTCTTCAGCCCTCGGCTTTCTTTTTAGTCCAACTCTCACATCCATATGTCACTACTAGAAAAACCATAGCTTTGACTAGATGGACATTTGTTGGCAAAGTGATGTCTCTGCTTTTTATTGTGCTGTCTAGGTTGGTCATAACTTTTCTTCCAAGGAGCTAGCGTCTTTTAATTTCATGGCTGCAATCACTATGTGAAGTAATTTTGGAGGCCAAAAAAATAAAGTCTGTTACTGTTTCCATTGTTTTCCCATCTATTTGCCATTAAGTGATGGGACCAGATGCCATGACCTCAGCCTTCTGAGAGTTTTAAGCAAAATTTTTCACTCTCCTAGTTCACTTTCATAAAGAGTTTCTTTAGTTCTTCACTTTCTGCCATAAGGGTGGTATCATCTGCATATCTGAAGTTATTGATATTTCTCCCAGCAATCCTGATTCCAGCTGTACTTCATCCAGCCCAGTGTTTCTTATAATGTACTCTGCATATATGTTAAATAAGCAGGGTGACCATATACAGCCTTGACATACTCCTTTCCTGATTTGGAAACAGTCTGTTGTTCCACATCCAGTTCTAACTGTTGCTTCCTGACCTCCATACAGATTTCTCAGGAGACAGGTCAGGTGGTTTGGTATTCCCATCTCTTGAACAATTTTCCACAGTTTGTTGTGATCTTCACAGTCAAAGGTTTTGGCATAGTCAATAAGATCAGTTCAGTTCAGTCACTCAGTTATGTCCAAATCTTTGCGACCCCATGAATTGCAGTACCCCAGGCATCCCTTTCCATCACCACTCCCAGAGTTCACTCAAACTCATGTCCATCGAGTCAGTGATGCCATCCTGCCACCTCATCCTCTGTTGTCCCCTTCTCCTCCTGCCCCCAATCCCTCCCAGCATCAGAGTCTTTTCCAATGAGTCAACTCCTCACATGAGGTGGCCAAAGTACTGGAGTTTCAGCTTCAGCATCATTCCCTCCAAACAAATCCCAGGGCTGATCTCCTTCAGAATGGACTGGTTGGATCTCCTTGCAGTCCAAGGGACTCTCAAGAGTCTTCTCCAACACCACACTTCAAAAGCATCAGTTCTTCAGTCCTCAGTTTTCTCCAAAGTTCAACTCTCAGATCCATACATGACTACTGGAAAAACGATAGCCTTGACTAGACGGACCTTTGTTGGCAAAGTAATGTCTCTGCTTTTGAATATGCTATCTAGGTTGTTTATAAATTTCCTCCCAAGGAGTAAGCGTGTTTTAATTTCATGGCTGCAATCACCATCTGCAGTGATTTTGGAGCCCCCCAAAAATAAAGTCTGACACTGTTTCCACTGTTTCCCCCTCTATTTACCATGAAATGATGGGACCAGATGCCATGGTCTTCGTTTTCTGAATGTTGAGCTTTAAGCCAACTTTTTCACTCTCCTCTTTCACTTTCATCAAGAGGCTTTTTAGTTCCTCTTCACTTTCTGTCATAACGGTGGTGTCATCTGTATATCTGAGGTTATTGATATTTCTACCGGCAATCTTGATTCCAGCTTGTGCTTCTTCCAGCCCAGGGTTTCTCATGATGTACTCTGCATATAAGTTAAATAAGCAGGGTGACAAAATACAGGCTTGACGTACACTTTTTCCTATTTGGAACCAGTCTGTTTTTCCATGTCCAGTTCTCACTGTTGCTTCCTGACCTGCGTATAGGTTTCTCAAGAGACTGGTCAGGTGGTCTGGTATTCCAATCTCTTTCAGAATTTTCCAGTTTATTGTGATCCACACAGTCAAAGGCTTTGGCATAGTCAATAAAGCAGAAATAGATGTTTTTCTGGAACTTTCATTCTTCTTTGATGATCCAGTGGATGTTGGCAATTTGATCTCTGGTTCCTCTGCCTTTTCTAAAACCAGCTGGAACATCTGGAAGTTCACAGTTCACATATTACTGAAGCCTGGCTTGGAGAATTTTGAGCATTACTTTACTAGCATGTGAGATGAGTGCAATTGTGCAGTAGTTTGAGCATTCTTTGGCATTGCCTTTCTTTGGGATTGGAATGAAGACTGGCCTTTTCCAATTGCATGGCACTGCTGAGTTTTCCAAATTTGCTGACATATTGAGTGAAGCACTTTCACAGCATCATCTTTCAGGATTTGAAGTAGCTCAACTGGAATTCCATCACTTCCACTAGCTTTGTTCATAGTGATGCTTGCTAAGGCTCACTTAACTTCACATTCCAGGATGTCTGGCTCTAGTTGAGTGATCACACCACTGTGGCCACTGCTGAGTTTTCCAAATTTGCTGGCATATTGAGTACAACATTTCCACAGCATCATCTTTTAGGATTTGAAATAGCTCATGTGGAATTCTATCACCTCCACTAACTTTGTTTGTAGTAATGCTTCCTAAGGCCCACTTAACTTCTCATTCCAGGATGTCTGTCTCTAGGTGAGGGATCACACCATCGTAATTTTCTGGGTCATGAAGTCCTTTTTTATATAGTTCTTCTGTGTGTTCTTGCCACTTCTTCTTAATATCTTCTGCTTCTGTTATGTCTATACCATTTCTGCTGTTTATTGTGCCCATCTTTGCATGAAGTATTCCCTTGGTATCTCTAATTTTCTTGAAGATATCTCTAGCCTCTCCCATTCTATTTTTTCTATTTCTTTGCATTGGTCACTGAGGAAGGCTTTCTGATCTATTCTTGCTATTCTTTGGAACTCTGCATTCAAATGGATATGTCCTTCCTTTTCTCCTTTGCCTTTCACTTCTCTTTTTTTCACAGTTACTATTAAGGCCTTCTCAGACAACCATTTGGCCTTTTTGCATTTGTTTTTCTTGGGGATGTCCTTGATACCTACTTCCATCCATAGTTCTTCAGGCACTCTGTCTATCAGATCTAATCCCTTGAATCTATTTCTTACTTTCACTGTATAGTCATAAGGGATTTTGTTTAGGTCATATCTGAATCATCTAGTGGTTTTCCCTACTTTTTTCAACTTAAGTCTGAATTTGGCCATAATGAGCTTCTGGGTCTTGTTTTCGCTGACTGTATAGAGTTTCTCCATCTTTGGCTGTAAAGAATATAATCAATCTGATTTCAGTATTGACTGTATAGTGAAGTCCATGTGTAGAGACTTCTCTTGTGTTGTTTTAAGAGGGTGCTTGCTATGACCAGTGTGTTCTCTTGGATAAACTCTATTAGCTCTTGCCCTGCTTCATTCTGTACTCCAAGACCAAATTTGCCTGTTATTCTAGATATCTCTTGACTTTTACTTTTGCATTCCAGTCCCTTATAATTAAAAGGACATCTTTTTCAGGTGCTAATTCTAGAAAGTCTTGTAGGTCTTCATAGAACCATTCAACTTCAGCTTCTTCAGCATTACTGGTTGTAGCATAGACTTGAATTACTGGGATATTGAATGGTATACCTTGGAAACGATCAGAGACCATTTTGTCGTTTTTTTTTTTTTTTTAATTTTATTTTATTTTTAAACTTTACATAATTGTATTAGTTTTGCCAAACATCAAAATGAATCCACCACAGGTATACATGTGTTCCCCATCCTGAACCCTCCTCCCTCCTCCCTCCCATATCATCCCTCTGGGTCGTCCCAGTGCACTAGCCCCAAGCATCCAGTATCGTGCATCGAACCTGGACTGGCAACTCGTTTCTTACATGATATTTTACATGTTACAATGTCATTCTCCCAAATCTTCCCACCCTCTCCCTCTCCCTCTCCCACCGAGTCCATAAGACTGTTCTATACATCAGTGTCTCTTTTGCTGTCTCGTACACAGGGTTATTGTTACCATCTTTCTAAATTCCATATATATGCGTTAGAATGCTGTATTTATGTTTTTCCTTCTGGCTTACTTCACTCTGTATAATAGGCTCCAGTTTCATCCACCTCATTAGAACTGATTCAAATGTATTCTTTTTAATGGCTGAGTAATACTCCATTGTGTATATGTACCACAGCTTTCTTATCCATTCATCTGCTGATGGACATCTAGGTTGCTTCCATGTCTTGGCTATTATAAACAGTGCTGCGATGAACATTGGGGTACACGTGTCTCTTTCCCTTCTGGTTTCCTCAGTGTGTATGCCCAGCAGTGGGGTTGCTGGATCATAAGGCAGTTCTATTTCCAGTTTTTTAAGGAATCTCCACACTGTTCTCCATAGTGGCTGTACTAGTTTGCATTCCCACCAACAGTGTAAGAGGGTTCCCTTTTCTCCACACCCTCTCCAGCATTTATTATTTGTAGACTTTTGGATCGCATTTTGTCGTTTTTGAGATTGCATACGAGTACTGCATTTCAGACTCTTTTGTTGATTATGATGGCTACTCCATTTCTTCTAAGGGATTCTTGCCCACAGTAGTAGATATAAAGGTCATTTGAGTTAAATTCACCTATTTCAGTCCATTTTAGTTTGCTGATTCCTAAAATGTCAATCTTCACTCTTGCCATCTCCTGTTTGACCACTTCCAATTTGCCTTGATTCGTGGACCTAATATTCCAGGTTCCTACACACTATTGCTCTGTACAGCATCGGACTTTGCTTCCATCACCAGTCACATGCACAACTGGGTGTTGTTTTTGCTTTGGCTCCATCTCTTCATTCTTTCTGAAGTTATTTTTCCACAGATCTCTAGTAGCATATTGGGCACCTACCAGCCTGGGGGGTTCATCTTTCAGTGTCCTATCTTTCTGCCTTTTCATACTGTTCATGGGGTTCTCAGAGCAAGAATACTGAAGTGGGTTGCCATTCCCTTATCCAGTGGACCATGTTTTGTCAGAACTCTCCACCATGACCTGTCCATCTTGGGTGGCCCTACATGGCATGGCTCATAGTTTCACTGAATTAGACAAGGCTGTGGTCCATGCTATAAGATTGGTTAGGTTTCTGTGATTGTGGTTTTCAGTCTGCCTGCCCTCTGATGGAGAAGGATAAGAGGCTTATGGAAACTTCCTGATGGGAGAGACTGACTGGGGGCAACTGTGTCTTGTTCTGATGGGTGGGGCCATGCTCAGTAAATCTTTAATACAATTTTATGTTGATGGGTGGGGCTGTGTTCCTTCCCTGTCACTTACCTGGGGCCAAACTATGGCAGGAAGAAGGCAATGGCAACCCACTCCAGTACTCTTGCCTCAAGGGAGGAGCCTGGTGGGCTGCAGTCCGTGGGGTTGTGAAGAGTCGGACGTGACCTAGCAACTTCACTTTGAGGAGAAGGAAATGGCAACCCACTCCAGTGTTCTTGCCTGGAGAATCCCAGGGATGGCGTAGCCTGGTCTATGGGGTTGCACAGAGTCTGACACGACTGAAGCAACTTAGCAGCAGCAAACTATGGTGGAGGTAATAAAGATAGTGGCTACCTCCTTCAAAAGGTCCCATGCATGCACTGCTACACTCAGTGCCCCCAACCCTGCAGCAGGCCACTGCCAACCCACACCTCCACCAGAGATTCATGGACACTCGTGGGCAAATCTGAGTCAGTCTCTTGTGGAGTCACTGCTCCTTTCTCCTGGGTTCTAGTGTGCACAAGGTTCTACTTATGCCCTCCAAGAGTTTCTTTTCCCAGTCCTATGTAAGTTCTGGTGGCTCTATGGTGGGGTTAATGGCGACCTCCTCCAACAGGGCTTATGCCATACCCAAATCTGCTGCATGCAGAGCCCCTGCCCCTGTGGTAGTCCACCGCTGACCCATACCTCCACAGGAGACACTCAAACACAGTTCTGTCTCAGTCTCTGTGGGGCCCTTGGGT
Organism: Bos indicus; assembly: GCF_029378745.1. Classification (NCBI taxonomy): domain Eukaryota; kingdom Metazoa; phylum Chordata; class Mammalia; order Artiodactyla; family Bovidae; genus Bos; species Bos indicus. The sequence continues at coordinate 1,386,083 of NC_091768.1, read as the reverse complement.
CCTGGTAAGATCCTCATAAGGTTTGTTTGAACCCTCTCAGCATCTCTGGTGAGTATGGGGTTTGATTCTAAATGCGACTTCCCCACCTCCTGCCACCTTGTTGGGGTTTCTGTGCCCTTGGTTGTGGGGCATCTCCTTACATCAGCTCCAGCACCACACAGCTACCACTCCAGCAGGGGGAAATATCAAACTCAGATATGCAGGTGACAGCATCCTTATGGCAGAAAGCAAATAGAAATTAAAGAACTTCTTGATGAAGGTGAAAGAGGAGAGAGAGAAAAAGCTGGCTTAAAGCTCAACATTCAAAAAACAAAGATCATGGCATCCAGGCCTATCATTTTATAACAAATGGATGGGGAAACAATGGAAACAGTGACAGACTTTATTTTTTTGGCCTCCAAAATCACTTCAGATGGTGACTGTGGCCATGAAATTGACACTTGTTCCTTGGAAGAAAAACTATCACAAGTCTAGACAGTATATTAAAAGCAGAGACATTACTTTGCCAACAAAGTTTCATATAGTCAAAGCTATGGCTTTTCCAGTGGTCATGTATGGATGTGAGAGTTGGATTATAAAGAAGGCTGAGTGCCGAAGAATTGATGATTTTGAACTATGATTCTGGAGAGGACTCTTGAAAGTACCTTGGACTGTAAGGAGATCAAACCAGTCAATCCTAAAGAAAATCAATCCTGAATATTCATTGGATGGACTCATGCTGAAGCTGAAGTTCCAATACACTGGCTATCTGATGTAAAGAGTATACTCATTAGAAAAGACCCTGATGCTAGGAAAAATTGAAGACAGGAGTAGGGGACAATAAAGGATGAGATGTTTGGATGGCATCATGAACTCAATGGGCATGAGTCTGATCAAGCTCTGCGAGATGGTGATGGACAGGGAAGCGTGGCATGATCACAAAGAGTCAAATAGGACTGTGGAAATGAACAACAAAATCTTCTCTGTAGATAAGGTTATTTGAAATTGCACAGAGACAATTTAACTTAGTAACTTTCTTTTTAATTTCTCTTGGGCTGTATTATCTTCAAGAGGATTAAACAATATCATATCTATTTTACATTGTGCAATATATTGTAAATTACAAAAAGTTAATATATTTACCTATGCTAACTGGATTAATTTCACTTAGCAAGACTTCAGCTAAAGAGAAGATATAGTGTCTATCATACACACAGGGATTAAAAACAGCCTACCTGAGCTGAGAGTCTGAGACATGGAACCCTGAGCAAAGGTGAGTTCCTCCCATATGACCTGCGGGGTGATGTCAGGGGCTTTGGAAACTGACATGGTATTTTACCATCCAGGGAGAAAGTTATTTCCCTATCAGTTGTTTTTTGATCTTTCAGATTACCTAAGGTCTCAGTTTGGTGCTGATATATCTTTAGTGTGTCTACATTTCTCAATTGTTTTTCCTCAGATTTGGAATCTTGAAGAAGATAAAAGGTCAATCTAGATATTAATTATTGTGATTATTTTTATAGATACTCTTTTGGACTGAATTGTCTCCTCTAAAATTTTTATACAGTCTCCAAGCCTTGGTATTCCACTATGTGACTGGCCTCTAAAGAAGTAATTAAGCATAATGTCCTTCAGGTTCATTCATGTTGTCACAAATGGCAGGAAAAAAAAAATCCTTCTTTTGTGAAGCTGGATAATATTTATATATTCCATATATATAATTGAAATACATTGCATATATGTATATGTTTACATACATACATTTCAATGTATGCATACATATATGTATACATACGTTTCAATCATATACATGTGTGTGTTTGTGTGAAAGTGTTAGTCAGTCATGTCCAACTCTTTTTTTTTTTTTTTTAACTTTACAATATTGTATTGGTTTTGCCATATATCAAAATGAATCCACCACAGGTATACATGTGTTCCCCATCCTGAACTCTCCTCCCTCCTACCTCCCCATACCATCCCTCTGGGTCGTCCCAGTACACCAGCCCCAAGCATCCAATATCGTGCATCGAACCTGGACTGGCAACTCATTTCATATATGATATTATACATGTTTCAATGCCATTCTCCCAAATCATCCCACCCTATCCCTCTCCCACAGAGTCCAAAAGACTGTTCTATACATCAGTGTCTCTTTTGCTGTCTCGTATACAGGGTTATTGTTACCATCTTTCTAAATTCCATATATATGCATTAGTATACTGTATTGGTGTTTTTCTTTCTGGCTTACTTCACTCTGTATAATAGGCTCCAGTTTCATCCACCTCATTAGAACTGATTCAAATGTATTCTTTTTAATGGCTGAGTAATACTCCATTGTGTATATATACCATGGCTTTCTTATCCATTCGTCTGCTGATGGACATCTAGGTTGCTTCCATGTCTGGCTATTATAAACAGTGCTGCGATGAACATTGTGGTACACATGTCTCTTTCAATTCTGGTTTCCTCAGTGTGTATGCCCAGTAGTGGGATTGCTGGATCATAAGGCAGTTCTATTTCCAGTTTTTAAAGGAATCGCCACACTGTTCTCCATAGTGGCTAGTTTGCATTCCCACTCTTTATGACCCCATGGATTGTAGCCTGCCAGGCTTCTTCCTCTGTCCATGGTATTCTCCAGGCAAAAATACTGGAATGGGTAGGCATTCCTTTTTCTAGTGGATCTTCCAGACCCAGGGATTTAACCCAGGTCTCTTGCATTGTAGGCATATTTTTTTTACCCTCTGAGTCACCAAGGAATCCCCTAAAAGAGGTTCAAGATATGTGCATGCTTAGTCACGTCTAACTTTTTATGACCTTTTGGACTATAGCTGCCGGGTTCCTCTGTCCATGGGATTTTTTAGGCAAGAATATTCGAGTGCATGTGTGTGTGTGTGTGTGTGTGTGTGTGTGTAATTTTCTTTATCCATTTAGCTGTTAACAGACACTTAGGTTGCTTTCATACTTTGATTATTATGAATAATGCTACATTGAACGTGAGAGGAAAGATATCTCTTTTATTAAGCTATTTTACTACCTCTGGGGATTCCCAGAATGGAATTATTGGATCATATGGTGGTGTTATATTTAATTTTTTGAGGAACCATCAAACTTCTACAAAGTGGCTCCACCAGTTTATACTCCCACTAACAGTGCACAAGTGTTCCCTTTTCTCCATATCATCACCAACATTCATTATCTTTTAACCTTTTGATAACAGCCATCCTTGCAGGTTGGTATGACCTCACTGTGGTTTTAATTTTTATTTCCCTGATGATTAGTGACAGTAAGGATTTTTCATATATCTATTGTCCATTTGTGTATCTTCTGTAGTTAATATAGTTAGTGACTATAGTTAGTATTAATATATTTTATATTTGAAATTTACTGAGAAAGTAGATCTCAAGTGCTCTCACCACACAAAAAGTAACTATTAATGTATTAAATGATAGTTTATGCTAATTAGGTTGATGTGACAATCATTTCATAAAGTGAACATATACTAAATAATTATATTGTACAAATTCAATACACAAAATGTGCATTTGTCAACCTCAATAAAGCTGGAAAACTTTTTGATTAAAAAGAAGGAGATGATTAAGTTAAAATAAGGTCATCAGGATGGGTCCTAATCCAGTCTGACTGGTGTCCTTACAAAAGGGGGAAATTTAGACACAAAAGGAAACACGTGCACACAGAGAGACCCGTTTAGGGCACAATGACAAGACAGCAGTCTGCTAGCCAGCAGAGAGGCATTAGAAGAAACTGAACCCGCCAATGCCTTGATATTGGATTTTCTCCCCAAACTGCCATAAAATACTCTTTTGTTGTTTAAGTCACTCAAGTCTGTGATATTTATTATGGCAGCCCTTGGAAGCTAATATAATTTTCATTTAGTTTTGAAAATGCTAATGTATCCATTTACCATAGTGATAGAAGTCTACCTTTTAAAAATAAATTAACTCATATTTAAAGCTAAAGAATAAATATAAATAAATAATGGTAGTGCTGATCAGCTTGAAATGAAGGATAAATAGAAAATGAATTGCAGTCTCCACAATGGGGAAACCAAAATTTAGAGTTAGATTAGCGGAAAATTATTAAAGTGACAAAAGAGTAACGGGTTATCAAACAAGCAAGGAGCAAAATAGAACAAAGTAATCATTCAGAAAGTTAAAGGAGAGACATTCAAGACTCAGGCTTTTCCACTGGGTAAAGGACAAAGATCAAGAAAAATAAGGGTTCAGAAAGGAACATTGGATTTGGTGTTATAAAATGTAGACCCACAACCAGAATTATAGGAGGTGAAATTAAAAGAGACCGAGACCCAGTCATTATGCAGAAATGGTAGAACTAGGGCAGAGGCTGAAGGCCAAAGGGGATCTAAGAAAGATTTTTAGTCAGAAGCAAGAGTTGGAGCTCTTACAAGAAGAAGGGAAGGGGCTAATAAGGGGATTTTTGTTTTTTAAAAAAGGAGAAAATTGTAGTATTGGAGAGGTAAGATCCTGAAGAAGTATGGAAGAAAGAATAGAGTTAAGAATAGCATAGGCAGCCTAGTAGCAGAAAATGAAAGGGGGAGGGGTGAAGTATAAATAATGTTTAAGCTTGGGGGTCATTGATTGCAAACAAATGAATATGCATAATTGGAAAAACTGAAAATAGTGTCTACAGGTATGATATAAGGAACTGTTGTCTGAATCAATTATAACAACTTAATCAATTGTCAGGGTTTCAGGGAGAGGAGGGGATTAATAAAAAGGATGAAAGAAAGAGAAGGGAATTCTAAGAAATGATCACTATAATAGCACATTTATTAGCCTCTATTTGAAATATAAACCTTTGTTATTAAATGGACTTCATATCCTTAGGGAAAAAAAAATCTTTACAGAAGGATGGAATTATTCCCACTTCACCTAATCTGTCAATCACTGTCATTTATAATTAAAGTTTTTAAGAAATATCACCTTAGAGAATAACTTTTAAAATTATTGACTTGGCAATTGTTACTACAATTTTATTTTCTTGGTATTTGCAAGATTTACTAGTCTATTATTTTGAGAGAGTAAAAATAGTCTCTCAATGCTGAAATGGGAAATATGAATGAAGGAGCGGTAAGATAGCCGAGAAAGAAAATGAAGAGGGCTAGCCATTTTCTTGCAGGAGGATGTGAGTGTGTATGATCAATATGGCCAGCTTTTATCTATTCAAAAACATTTATTGAACTTTCACTACATGAGCAATTATGGAGTGGTAGGCACCTAAGAAGATGAACAGTCTCTTTCTCCAATTGTGATGTAATTTTTACATGTTTGCTCCTACTTTACTCCTCTTTATCCCATAAAGATGGTCCCAATTAAATTAGCAACATTGTTATATTCAAAAGTTCATTAAATCACATTAAAATAATTCATTGAGAGAAACAAAATATAAATACAAATGTAACTCAAAATACTATCACATATCATAAATGTGATTTTAGATTTTGTTTCTTTTACATTTTTACTTCACACATTGTTTTTTTTTAGTAAATCTAGTTTTAAATTTTACCTCAAGTTATCTGAAATTAAAAGAGTCATTTAAAATTACTCTCTTTTGTTCTTTTTCTGTGGTTAACTCTCCAGAGAACAGTCAGGCAAAGTCTGATATTTTAATGAATAAGAGAAGAGATGCTAGAGAGATGGTATACACATACTAATATTTACTTCCTCTAAAGTAGTATGTGTTCATTTAGTTGTGTATTGATGTAATAAAATACACATTTACTATTACACTAATGGCTTTAAGATAATCTGAAATACATAAATGGTTTTGAAAGCCTGCATCATGTTATAACCAACAGTGAAAGAAATCAGACACAAAAGTTTCCTGCTGTAAATTCTGACTGTGTAATTACAACACTCACACGTAAAAATGACAACAGATTGTCACAGAGCAATGACAATGTAAAACCTACAGACAAACACTGCTGAGGTGAAAGTTAGTTGCATCTTTCAAATAACAAAGTGAGCTAGTTGATATTTGTCAAAACTAATACAATTATGTAAAGTTTAAAAATAAAATAAAATAAAAAAAAAAAAAAAAAAAAGAAAAGTTGCTCTCCTCCACAGTGCTCCATAGCTCACATGTGTCTCTATTAGAGAATGACAGAAAAATCTCAAGATCTCCACATGCTTTCATCTGCTATATAAAACAGTATTTAAAATTTGTCATAAATCTGACATCTGGGGAAGAAACTTGATGAATCTGCCAGTTTCTAGAAAAGTCCATGTCTTTCCCTTTGTCTTCTCACATCTCCCCACACTCCATACTGTCTCTGTAAGATATTGGAGACTGAGCTGTTCAAGGAGTGAGTGTGTGAGTGCTCCCTATCAAGCAGCCACTATCAGTGATGTTAATTCTATTTAATAATAAAGCATAGACAAACAACTCCTTGTGTAAGTATTCATTATTTGAATGCTCTATAATCTGAGTCCCCACCTTCAGTGTGGCATAAGGCAGTTAAGTTTGCCATGGTATAAAAATATTCACTGTTAAAATAATTGCTCACTTATTAGTCTTCCTGAAAGGAAGACTCTCATAACCAATCAGGGTTGTCTTTGGATGTTTCTCTCTGATTTTCAAATAACATAAAATTAATGATAAGAAATTGATTTTGAAGAACAGTTGAAAATATGGCAAATGTTACAGGAGTACATAAAGTCAATTATTACATTAAAAGTCATTGTCTAAGGATACTCTGGCGGATTCCAGCTACCTAACAATGGCCTAGAATTAGATAATCAAAAGTGTTTATGACAAGAGATGTGCTACAAATGAAAATTATTTGAATAATAACATATGGAGAGACACTACAGGGAAACTGATGAAATCAACAACTATTCTTGACAAAAATAGCCTGGAGCACAATGTGCAAAATAGAATGTGTTGTAAATACTGTTATATTGTGCTATTAATTTTAAGAAGGATTTAAGAAAAGTTATACCAAATATTACTGTATGGTTATAATCTATAAACTATATTTTTAAATATAAAATAAATTTATTTTTATAAATATTTCACTTCTTTCAAGAAGATAAATTACTAGTGAAATATTTTGAGGACTTTTTTCCTTTTTAAAAGTGAGTCTCAAAAAAAAAAAAGTGAGTCTCATCAAGTGGATTTGATTTTGAGAGGATGTACATACTAAATATTCCTTCAAAATAAGAACGGTAGGTTCATTCAAAGAGTTGGACACAACTTAGCAACTAAACAATAAAATTCAACTTCAATGAGTCCAGTTGCCACCAAAGGTTACTTTAGTACATGATAAAGTGAGGTGTGAGCATGTACCAGGGGATCTTCCCAACCCAGAAATCAAACCTGTATCTCTTACATCTCCTGCCTAGGTAGGCAGGTTCTTTACCACTAGCACTACCTGGGAAGCCACATGTAGCAGTAGTTCATTACTTTTTATTCCTGAGTAATATTCCATTCTGCTTCCCTGGTGGCAGTAAAGACTCTGCCTGTGAATGCAGGAAACATGAGTTCAGTCCCTGGGTTGGGAAGATCCTCTGGAGAAAGAAATAGCAATGCACTCCAGTATTCTTGCCTGGGAAACTCCATGGACAGAGGAGCCTGGCAGGCCACAGCCATGGGGTTGCAAAGAGTTGGACATGACTTAAAGATTAAAAAATAATATTTCATTATATGCCCCCTTTGGATGGCCACTTGAGCGGTATTCAACATTTTGCTATTATTAAAAAACTACTATGACATTTTTGTAAAAGCCGTTTCAGAAACATGATTTTTTTTTTATTGCTTTTGGGTCAATTCCCAAGAGTGAAATTGCTAAGTCATGGGGTAGCTTTAGTCTTAATTTTATAAGAGATTCCCAGATCTTCCAAAGTGATTGTTTAAGTGCTTTTGTGTTTAAAATACAATCAAATACTTAAGGAACACTGGTCTGAAGCAATAACCTTCAACATCAATTACATGAAATATTAGAATATTTAACACATTATTACATGCTTTCATAAGACACAGATAAATTACTCTCTTTTGATTATGCATTGTAGATTATTTCAGTGTACTTAAATAAAATATTTAATGGCAAGCGTTTTAGTTTTAAATGAATCATTTTCATATATAGCCAAACATCAGTTCAGTTCAGTAACTCCATCATGTCCAACTATTTGCAACTCCATGCACTGCAGCACGCTAGGCTTTCCTTTCCATCATCTTCAATCTTTCCCAGCATCAGGGTCTTTTCCAATGAGCCAGTTCTTGACATCAAGTGGACAAAGTCTTGGAGTTTCAGTTTCAGCATCAGTCCTGCTAAAGAATATTCAGGACTGATTTCTTTAGGATTGACTGGTTTGATCTCGCAGTCCAAGGGACTCTCAAGTGTCTTCTCCAACACCACAGTTCAAAAGCATCGATTCTTTGGTGCTCAGTTTTCTTTATAGTCCAACTCTCACATCCATACATGACTACTGGAAAAAACATAGCTTTGACTAGATGGACCTTGGTTGGCAAAGTAATGTTTCTGCTTTTTAATATGCTATCTAGATTTGTCATAGTTTTTCTTCCAAGGAGCAAGTGTATTTACTTTTATGGCTGCAGTCACCATCTGAAGTAATTTTGGGGCCCAAGAAAATAAAGTCTGTCACTATTTCCATTGTTCCTCCATCTATTTGCCATGAAGTAATGGGACCAAATGCCAAGGTCTTCATTTTTGGAATGTTGAGTTTTAAGCCAGAATATTCACTCTCCTCTTTCACTCTCATCAAACATGATTTAATTTTTAATTTAGAAATAGAATATCATTGGAAATTATATAATTTATGTTGGATGTTTATGTATTTTAATAAAACTTAATAGTAATGATAGTTGGCATCATAGTTTCAATGTGGAATTTGTTCAATGAAGAACTGAGTATAAACTTTTATCTTCTCCCCCAAAGGATATGTTCATTCATCCATAAATTTACTCATCAATTCAATAGTAATTTATGGAGTGCTTACTATGTGTCAGGTATTATTCTAGATCCTGAACAAGGCAAATATATCTGCGGTGTTATTGCTACAGTTTTTTGATTGTATCATCTTATTAATTGATATTTTTTTACATACAGTCTTTTTATGTTTATTGCCCCTCACTTGCCTTTCTAATCTCTTATTAATGGTAGCTATAATACTTTTATATTTAGGACTTTCAGAAAAACCTGGTCAAAGTCAACAATTTCAGCATTATCTTGGGGAAACTGTGTGTGAATGAGCTCCACTGCCTTCCAATGAGTCAAATAGATGCTGGGCTTCAAGGACCCTTAGTAACTCTCCAGGGCCTAGAACCAGGGCCCTGATCAACAGGATGGCTCCCCAACACCCATGCATCTCTCCTGTCTCCTTCACTCCAGTTGGCGACTGGAGTCCTTCCCCAAAGTCACCAATTCTCAGCTTCACAGTGATGGTCTTTACCTCACAAATCACCATTTGGGACTTTCTTAGCTGTTGAAATCAAGCTCCTTCAGACACTAGGTATTTATTGGCTATCCTACTCACAAGCAGCATCCAGTCATGTGTTGTTGCCCTTCACAACAGACCTCCAGCACATACTGATGCTCATTTCTGCCCCTATTGACACTCCTTCGAATCACCTGGAATTGTCAAACATGCCACTCCTCCAGCTTCCTGGGACACCAGCATGGACACCAACAGATGCCCAAGGTGTACCTCAGGTGTTTCAGATCTTTGGCTCTATAGTATCAATCATATCCTGGAACAGCTGTAACAAATCTCCTTGAGTGGTGGCTTAACAACAGGAATATGTTATCTCACTGTTTGGAGCCCATAAATTAAAAGGAGGTATTGGCTTTCTCTGAGAGTCTGTGGTAGAGCCTTCTTTGTCTATTCCAGCTGCTTGTGGTTCCAGGTATCCCTTGATTTGGGGCCAAATAATTCCAGCCTTTGCCTCCATCTTCACAACACTGCCACTGTCACATTCTCTTTCCCTTTCTGTTCTCTAAATGGGACACTAATAATCAGACTTAAGGCCCACCCTCATCAGGATGGCCTTATTTCAAGATGCTACCTCAATTGTATCTGCAAATACTGTTTTTCAAAATAAGATCACATTTTCCAGGTCTAGATGGATATATATTTTGGTGGACTGCAATTCATCTCACACCTACAAGTTCTGTCAACACACTTTTCTATTATTTCTGCTGGTTTTTACAGACCTAATGCATTTTCACATTTGAATAAGGAGCAGAGCAAAGTTGCAGATATTTATTTTCTAAATATGTTTTTGTTACTGTTGTTGAAGTAGGAAATTGTTGTTTCTTACTTCCTATTTTCCCTAATGAATAAGTAAGAAATTTTATGTGACATTATGCTCTTTGCTTTGGTGATGGTAGGTAGAGGTTAAAAAAATATATATATATCTTGCCTCATCTTCCAACAGCATGCTTTTAAGAGATGTTTCTTGGAAAACAGCCCAGAGCTAGGATTACAAGGGCCAGAATTAGTTTGGCCACCATTTTTAAAGCTGAACTGAGAAGTTACCCTTTGGAAGAAAAGAAAACACATGGAGAAGGCCCTTCCCTTAACTGACAGTGTCTGTTAGGTCATACTGAAAAGAAATGATCATCGCAGCTCTGTTTACAATACCCAGGACATGGAAGCAACCTAGATGTCCATCGGCAGACAAATGGATAAGAAAGCTGTGGTACATATACACGATGGAATATTACTCAGCTATTAAAAAGAATGTATTTGAATCAGTTCTAATGAGGTGGATGAAACTGGAGCCTATTATACAGAGCGAAGTAAGTCAGAAAGAAAAACACCAATACAGTATATTAACGCATATATATGGAATTTAGAAAGATGGTAACAATGACCCTATATGTGAGACAGCAGAAGAGACACAAATGTAAAGAAAAGACTATTAGACTCTGTGGGAGAAAGCAAGGGTGGGATAATTTGAGAGAATAGGATTGAAATATATATATTATTTCAATATTTCACATATATATTACCATATGTGAAATAGATCGCCAGTCCAGGTTTGATGCATGAGGCAGGGTGCTCAGGGCTGGTACACTAGGCTGACCCAGAGGGGTGGGATGGGGAGGGAGGTGGGAGGGAGGGTCAGGATGGGGAACACATGTGCACCCATTGCTGATTCATGTGAATGTATGTCAAAAATCACCACAATATTGTAAAGTAATTAGCCTCCAATTAAAATTTTAAAAATAATAATAAAAATAAAATAAAAAAGAAATGAACCCCAAATCACTGGTACTTCTTGATATGACCCAAACCATGATTATATAAATTTGATATTTATTTTCAGCTGTTTGTCACTCTCACAGCTTCTCAAATGTGGCACCTCTGGTATCCCTTGTGTGGGCTGTCTCTTACATCATAGGAGCTTTAGCAGCCTGACCCATTGGATACCACCAGGACCAGCCCTCGATTGTGATAATCGAATATGTCCCCAGACATGACCAACTGTCCCATTGAGAGCAAAATTACTCCTAGTTAGAACCCACTGGTATAGTTGAATCCTAATAATATTCACTAACAAAATTAGATCCTTAAAAAGACATCTATATTACTTTAAAGGTGTCATGCAGCCATCTTCCAAGATTCAGATATTTTTAAATTAAAAGTAGTTTAAAAATATTTGGGGTTCTCTGAAATTGGGCAATTTTTTGTTCCATCAAGTGCATCAGTTCACTCTTATGAACTGATGGAATTTTTTCCAACTTCATAGGCTATTTAGGCCTCTTATATTCCAAGCCATTAGTTTTAACTCTTCAGCCATTGTTGTATGGCACTCTCAGAAGGAGAAGGTCCATACTGATAATACTGCTTCTGTGCAGGGAGATATTGTTTTCCTTGGTAAAGACAAACCATTCCTTTGAATTTAGAAACATTTAGTTTCTAAGACTCTGTTACCATTTTATTTAAAGCTCCATTAGCCTCAGCATATTTAGTAATAGTTCACCATTCTGCCCCATATATGATTCATTTAGAGAAGCAGAAAAGCTTGTGAAAATATATGACTAGTCTTCTGTTTCTCTCTAAAGCTATCAGAAGTGTTTCTAATTACTGGAACCTGCAGTATAAAGGAAACAAGCAAACACAAAGATATGAGAAAACTGCCTATCTTTTTTGTCTGATAATATTCTGTGCTGACTTGAATATACAGTATGTATTATAAAGCTATCTATTAATGTAACAGGGGGCTTCCCTGGTAGCTCAGTGGTAAAGAATCTGCCTGCAATGCAGGAGCTACAGGAGACACAGGTTCAATCCCTGAGTCAGGAAGATGCCCTGGAGAAGGGCATGGCAACCCACTCCAGTATTCTTGCCTAAAGAATCCCATTGACAGAGGAGCCTGGTGGGCTGCAGTCCACAGGGTCATAGAGTCATACATGACTGAGGTGACTTAGCACACATTAATATATCAAATCTCGTTCATGTGAAAAAGGTATGCTAAAATATTGTGAATTATTCAAGAAACTCATAATCTGATTTAAATCTGAATCATATTGCCTTTCATCTTTAAGACCCCAGGAAATTTCAGAGTTAGGTGAATTCTTAAGAAAATAGCTTAATCTGGGCAGTTTCAGTTCAGCAAGGCATTAAAAAATATGATTAGCAGACCAAGAGAAAAAGAGCTATATGAATCGTATAAACTAAGGACTCACTGGGCCTCCTTACTTTTCTTATGTTGGGCCAGAACATCAGATTTGGGTGACTTTCTTTTTTAAGTCCTTTCCAGGTTTTGTAGGGACTTAAATTTATATCATTCTGAGTGTGGGAGCTTCTTAAGAAAAATAATACAAAATTACAAATTCTGATATAGGAACACAATCACAAAAGAAAGTAATGAAGAGCCATGAAGCTAACTCTTCCAGTCATCAGGGTCTTTGTTCCAAGATCATGACCCCTGACTTTCTCCTTCTCTTTCATTATGTACACTCAATCACCACCAGAAATTCTGGGTCATGATGGTCTCAAGCCTAAATTCTCAGAGAGATAGAGGCAGAATAGCCCCTTCATCCTCCTTGATGGTTCTTTCCTTTAATTGCCATAGGCTAGAATATAATACTCACAGCTTTTTGTTTTACTTTTTCTCTATTTTAAAAACTTTTTCTTAAGCAATTAGTACAGAGTTCACATACATCCCCTACTGTCATGCACACTTCCAACTTATTAACATCTTGTATCAGCAATTGATGAACTATTATTGATATATCTTTTAACTGAAATGAATAGTAAACTTTGGCACTCACTCTGTGTCGTACAGTCCTACGGTTCTGGCAAATGTGTAAAGCCATGTATTCACCATTATAACCAATAGGATGTAGAATTTCATCACCATAAAAATCCCCTGTGCATTTTATACTATTTGTATTTTTCTCCATCTCCATGGATTTGTGGCAATCACTGCTTTGCTTTTTTATTGCATTTAGAGTTTTTCTGTTTTCATGCTAGCATATATTGGAATCATATAGCATGACACATATGCATGTAAATTTCCCTCCATGTCTTTTTGTTGCTTGATGGCTATTTTTATTAAACACTGAATAGTTTTCCATTGTATAGGTGTACACAGTTTGCTTATCCATATGCCTATTGAAAGACCATAGCTATGTTCTAATTTGGGCAGTTATAAAAAAAACATGTAAGAAACATTCATGTACAGGTTTTGTGTGGATAAGAAGTTTTAAATCTTTCCAATAAATACATAGGAGGAAAATTGCTGAATCATATAAAGCTGTTTAACTTTGTAAAAAAACTACCAATCTGTCTTACTTTCTCCACATGAGAAAAAGTAAACATTCCTCCCCATCATGCCATCTAGAAAAATCACTCCAAGTGAAATCAGAGACAAATATAAATATTCGAGAAGCAACCTTACCTGAGTATACAATAAAGTTTCTTTTTGAGCTGGGGATAGGTAAGGATTTTGTAAGACACACACAGAAATGCTTTACAATAAAGGAAAAGATAAGTGTAAAAAAACAAGAACTCCAATTCCTCAAAAGACACTGAAGAAATTGGAAAAATAAGCCAAAAAATGGGAAAAATGCACAGAAAGAATGTATGCAAAAGGTGTACACAAAGGGTTAATATTATAACATTTTTAATTCCCATAAATTAATAAGAAAAAAGCAAAACAACTTACGGAAAATTAGATAAAATAAAAATATTTTTAGGAGTAGAAATAAATAATTTGTAAATGTACGAAAGTCCATTTATTGTTAATCAGGAAAATGAAAAACAAAAAACAACAGGAAAATATTGTTTTTACCCACTTCCTTCAAACATCAGGGCACCTGGCAACATCATAGATGACATAAATTTGTAAATGTATACTTAATGTATTCCTTGTTGTAAATTCTGAAGGGAAAAGTTCTTTCTCTAGTTTTGAATTCCATTCCTCCTCTGATAATCCTGTCTTAATCTTCAAAGGTCTTTCCATGGAAAGAAGTGAGGAAATTCAGTGGGAGCCAGAAGATCTTTTTCCAGTCGGATCTATGCCTTGAATAAATAGAAGTTCTTTAGTCAAAGTCCTTAAGATCTTGATTTTTTAATGCCCACTTATGAAATGAGGAGAGATGTGTTTCATATCAGAGGTTTCAAACTGTCATCATTTGAAGCCTGAAGATTTGTTTTGTTTGGCTTGGATCAGACTTTTAAGTTCTTCAGATTAAAATATCAGCATGTGGAGACTGCATGTTCTGAGATGTAGTGGTCCCCACTGTTCCACATATGTTAATTGATTTTATTACCTACCCATCCTTGAAGGCATTCGAGTTTGTGGCCTCTTTAGGTAATATCTAAATTTGGTCAATCCAGAATGTCTATAACATGTCAGGTCCATGACAAAAGGTCCTTGATAGTTGTTCCTGTCCAAAACCATTTGGCATGAACCAAAAATGCTCATGGATGTTTTGGATAGGAACTAATTCAAGGAGGTTTTGGGGTAGACTAAATGTCTTATGGACATTTTGGACTGGATTTAGTGTCTGCTAATTTTAACAGCCTCAACATGCAGGTTTGTTTGCAATGCCTGCTCTCATGATCATCACCATGCTAGTCTGTGAGACTCATCAGCACAAAGTCTATGTCATTGATTCTGTTGCTGGTTCCCTCAAAAGTCCTGGTACACAGGCACAAGTAAATAATGATTGAAAACAAAGTTGTGTGGATAAATGAAGAAACATGATTTACTTCAAATTCCAATCCCAAAGAAAGGCAATGCCAAAGAATGCTCAAACTACCAGATGATTGCATTCATCTCACATGCTAGTAAAGTAATGCTCAAAATTCTCCAAGACAGGCTTCAGCAATACGTGAACAGTGAACTTCCTGATGTTCAAGCTGGTTTTAGAAAAGGCAGAGGAACCAGAGATCAAACTGCCAACATCCACTGGATCATGGAAAAAGCAAGAGAGTTCCAGAAAAACATCCATTTCTGGTTTATTGACTATGCCAAAGCCTTTGACAGTGTGGATCACAATAAACTGTGGAAAATTCTGAAAGATATGGGAACACCAAACCACCTGACCTGCCTCTTGAGAAATCTGTATGCAGGTCAGGAAGCAACAGTTAGAACTGGACATGGAACAACGGACTGGTTCCAAATAGGAAAGGGAGTATGTCAAGGTTGGATATTATCACCCTGCCTATTTAACTTATATGCAGAGTACATCATGAGAAACGCTAGACTGGAAAAAACACAAGTTGGAGTCAAGATTGCCGGGAGAAATATCAATAACCTCAGATATGCAGATGACACCATCCTTATGGCAGAAAGTGAAGAGGAACTCAAAAGCCTTTTGATGAAAGTGAAAGAGGAGAGTGAAAAAGTTGGCTTAAAGCTCAACATTCAGAAAATGAAGATCATGGCATCCGGTCCCATCACTTCATGGGAAATAGATGGGGAAACAGTGGAAACAGTGTCAGACTTTATTTTTGGGGGCTCCAAAATCAATGCAGATGGTGATTGCAGCCATGAAATTAAAAGATGCTTACTCTTTGGAAGGAAAGTTATGACCAACCTAGATAGCATATTCAAAAGCAGAGACATTACTTTGCCAGCAAAGGTCCGTCTAGTCAAGGCTATGGTTTTTCCAGTGGTCATGTATGGATGTGAGAGTTGGACTGTGAAGAAGGCTGAGCGCCAAGGAATTGATGCTTTTGAACTGTGGTGTTGGAGAAGACTCTTGAGAGTCCCTTGGACTCAAGGAGATCCAACCAGTCCATTTTGAAGGAGATCAGACCTGGGATTTCTTTGGAAGGAATGATGCTAAAGCTGAAACTCCAGTACTTTGGCCACCTCATGCGAAGAGTTGACTCATTGGAAAAGACTCTGATGCTGGGAGAGTTTGGAGGAAGGAGGAGAAGGGGACGACAGAAGATGAGATGGCTGGATGACATCACTGACTCGATGGATGTGAGTCTGAATGAACTCCAGGAGTTGGTGATGGACAGGGAGGCCTGGCGTGCTGCTATTCATGGGGTCGCAAATAGTCAGACACCACTGAGCGACTGAACTGAACTGAACTGAACTGATTGGAGAAGGAAATGGCAAGCCACTCCAGTATTCTTGCCTGGAAAATTCCATGGACAGAAGAAGCTGGTGGGCTACAGTCCATGGGGATGCACATCAACATATATGTCTATCACATCAATATATATGTCTATCACAAGGGTCCACAGACTTTTCTATAAAGGGCAAGAAAGCAAGTGATTTATTGTAGATCATGCAGTCCTCATAACAACTGCTCGATTTCTGCCATTGTAGCAAGCATCATTCAGGACACTTCAGGGAAAAATTGATGTATTTATTCAGTCACCAAGTCATGTATGACTCTTTATGAACCCATGGACTGCAGCATGCCAGACTTCCCTGCCTTTCAGTATCTCTTGGAGTTTGCTCAAACTCATGTCCAGTGAGTCAATGATGCCATCCAACCATTTCATCCTCTGCTGTCCCCTTCTCCTTCTACCCTCAATTTTTCACAGCATCAGAGTGCTTTCCAAAGAGTTGGCTCTCAACATCAAGTGGCCAAAGTAATTGAGCTTCAGCTCCAGCATCAGACCTTCCAATTTCCTCTACCGTTGACAGGTTTGATCTCCTGGCTGTCCAAGGTACCCTCAAGAGTCTTCTCCAACACCACAGTATGAAGGAACCAATTCTTCAGTGCTCAGACTTCTGTATGGCCCAACTCTCACATCCATACATGACTACTGGAAAAACCATAGCTTTGACTATATGGGCCTTTGTTGGGAAAGTGATGTCTCTGCTTTTTAATATGCTGTCTAGATTTTTCATTGCTTTTCTTCCAAGGAATAAGTGTCTTTTAATGTAATGGCTGCTGTCAGCCTCCACAGTGATTTTGGAGCCCAAGAAAATAAAGTCTGTCACTGGTTCCATTCTTTCCCTGTCTATTTGACATGAAGTGATGGGACTGGATGCCATGATCTTAGTTTTTGGAATGTTGGATTTTAAGCCAGCTTTTTCACTCTCCTCTTTCACCTTCATCAAGAGGCTCTTTATTTCCTTTCCACTTTCTGCCATTAGAGTGGTGTCATCTGTATATTTGAGTTTGTTGATATTTCTCCTGGTAATCTTTATTCCAGCTTGAATTTCATCCAGCTTGGCATTTCACATGACATACTCTGCATAGAAGTTAAATAAGCAGAGTGAAAATATTCAGGCTTGATATATTCCTTTCCCAATTTTGAATCAGTCCTGTACTGATAGAAGTAGTAGTCCTGGGAGCAGCATCAGACCTGTGAAACATGGCATGCTGGCATAAGTCTTTTTGGAGGAGGTCACTGTTACCCCTACCACAGTGCCTATAGCCTACCATAATGACTGCAAACTTTTGGACTGGGCCACCTCAGGCCAAAGTATAAAGAAAGAGCACAGCCCCACCCACCAGCAGAAAATCGGATTAAAAATTTACTGACCATGGTTCTGCTCACCAGAACAAGATTCAGTTTTCCCCACAGCCAGTCCCTCCCATCGGGAAGATTCTACAAGCCTCTTATCCTCATCCATCAGAGGGCAGATAGGATGAAAAACACAATCACAGAAAACTAATCAAAATGCTCACATGGATCACAGCTTTGTGTAACTCAATGAAACTATGAGCCATGCTGCACAGGGCCACCAAAGATGGATGGGTGATGGTGGAGAGTTCTGACAAAACAAGGTCCATTGGAGAAGGGATGGCAAACCACTTCAGCATTCTTGCCTTGAGAACCCCATGAGCAGAGAAATATTACATATATATTATTTATTATAAGGCATTGGCTCACAGATTTGGTGTTGACAAATCATAAATCCTGTGGGGCAGGTTAGCAAGCTAGAAACTCAGGCAGGAGTTAGTGCCACAGCCTTGAATGTAAATTTATTGGGCAGATTGGCAGGCTAGAAAGTAAAGGCAGGAGCTCATATTACAGTCTTCTTATTTTCCAGGAAACCTCTCAAGGCCTCCACTGATGGAATGAGCTCTACCCTCACTGTTTAGGTTCATCTTCTTTATCTAAAGTCAGTTAATTGTAAATGTGAAGCACATCTTCAAAATACCTAGTTGTTTAATCAAGTTCAGTTCAGTTCAGTTGCTCAGTCATGTCCGAATCTTTGTGACCTCATGCACTACAGCACGTCAGGCCTCCCTGTCCATCACCAACTTCTGGAGTGTAGTCAAACTCATGTCTATTAAGTCAGTGAGGCCATCAAACCATCTCATCCTCTGTTGTCTACTTATCCTCCTGTGTTCAATCTTTCCCAGCATCAGGTTCTTTTCAAATAAGTCAGTTCTTTGCATCAGGTGGCCAAAGTATTAGAGTTTCAGCTTTAACATCAGTCCTTCCAATGAACATTCAGGACTGATCTGTTTAGGATGGACTGGTTGGATCTCATTGCAGTCCACGGGACTCTCAAGAGTCTTCTCCAACACCACAGTTCAAAAGCATCAATTCTTCAGTGCTCAGCTTTCTTTATAGTCCAACTCTCACAACCATACATGACCAACCACTGGAAAAACCATAGCCGTGACTAGACGAAGCTTTGTTGACAAAATAATGCCTCTGCTTTTGAATGTGCTGTCTAGGTTGGTCATAACTTTTCTTCCAAGAAGTAAGTGTCTTTTAATTTCAAGGTTGCAGTCACCATCTACAGTGATTTTGGAACCGAAGAAAATGAATTCTTTCATTGTTTCCCCATCTATTCGGCATGACGTGATGGGACCAGATGCCACGATCTTAGTTTTCTGAATGTTGAACTTTAAGCCAACTTTTTCACTCTCCTCTTTCACTTTCATCAAGAGGCTCTTTAGTTCTTCACTTTCTGCCATAAGGATGGTATTATCTGCATATCTGAGGTTATTGATATTTCTCCCAGCAATCTTGATTCCAGCTTGTGCTTCATTCAACCCAGCATTTCTTATGATATACTCTGCATATAAGTTAAATAAGCAGAGTGACAATATACAGCCTTGACGTACTCCTTTTCCTATTTGGAACCAGTCTGTTGTTCCATGTCCAGTTCTAACTGTTGCTTCCTGACCTGCATACAGATTTCTCAAGAGGCAGGTCAGGTGTTCTGGTATTCCCATCTCTTTCAGAATTTTCCACAGTTTATTGTGGTGATTTTCACAGTCAAAGACTTTGGCATAGTTTGCAAAGTTTGCATAGCTTGCAAAGGCAACATTTGATTAAATAACTAAATAGCATAGCCTAGTGAAATTAATACATGAAACTAATAATCACATTGGAGAAGGCAATGGCAACCCACTCCAGTACTCTTGCCTGGAAAATCCCATGGGCAGAAGAGCCTGGTAGGCTGCAGTCCATGGTGTCCCTAAGAGTCGGGCACGACTGAGCGACTTAACTTTCACTTTTCACTTTCATGCATTGGAGAAGGAAATGGCAACCCACTCCAGTGTTCTTGCCTGGAGAATCCCAGGGATAGGGGAGCCTGGTGGGCTGCCGTCTATGGGGTCGCACAGAGTCGGACCCGACTGAAGCGACTTAGCAGCAGTGGCAGCAATCATCACATAATGCTAAACCAACCATAGAAATTATGCAAACATACAATAGCTAGGACATGTAGACAAGCTAAATATCCATCAGAAGATGAATGGATAAGAAATTTGTGGTACATATACACAGTGGAATATTGCTGCTGCTGCTGCTAAGTCGCTTCATTCATGTCCAACTCTGTGCGACCCCACGGACTGCAGCCCACCAGGCTCCCCCATCCCTAGGATTCTCCAGGCAAGAACACTGGAGTGGGTTGCCATTTCCTTCTCCAATGCATGAAAGTGAAAAGTGAAAGTTAAGTCGCTCAGTCGTGTCTGAATTAGCGACCCCATGGACTACAGCCTACCAGGCTCCTCCATCCATGGGGTTTTCCAGGCAAGAGTACTAGAGTGGGGTGCCATTGCCTTCTCCACAGTGGAATATTACTTAGCTATAAAAAGAACACATTTGAGTCAGTTCTAATGAGGTGGATGAAACTGGACCCTATTATATAGAGTGAAGTAAGTCAGAAAGAAAAATACCAATACAGTATATTAATACATATATATGGAATTTAGAAAGATGGTAACAATGACCCTATATGCAAGACAGCAAAAGAGACACTCATATAAAGAACAGACTTTTGAACTCTGTGAGAGAAGGCAAGTATGGGATGATTTGACAGAATAGCATTGAAACATGTATATTATCATATGCAAACTAGATCCCCAGTCCAGGTTCAATGAATGAAGCAGGGCACTCAAAGCCAGTGCCCTGGGCAACCTAGAGTGATTGGATGGGAAGGGAGATGGGAGGGGGCTTCCGGACGGGGGGGACACATGTGCAACCCGGGCTGATTCATGTCAGTGTATGGCAAAAACCACCACAATATTGTAAAGTAATTAGCCTCCAATTAAAATAAATTAATTTTAAAAGAATGTATGTAAACAAATTGATATATAGATATTGCTGTGTTCCAATACATTTTTATTTAGTTTGAATTTCATATGCTTTTCACATGTCATAAATTGTAATTCTTTAATTTTTCCCCTGAAGGACCACAAAATATAAAAACTATTTTTAGCTTGTGGATATAGACCATATAAAACCAAGTGGTGTGTCAAATTTGGACCAGGGTCCATAGTTGCTGACCCCCACTTCAGGACAATATGTTTTATTTATGTTAATTATAAATATATTGTGCTGAGCACATCATGAAGAATGCAAGGCTGGATGAGTTACAAGCTGGAATCAAGATAGATGGGCGAAACATCAACAGTCTCAGGTGTGCAGATGATACCACTCTAATGGCAGAAAGAGAAGAGGAACTAAAGACCCTCTTAATGAGGGTGAAGGAGAAGAATGAAAGAGCTGGCTTAAAGCTAACTAATAAAAAATCAAGATCATGACATCTAGCCCCATTACTGTATGCAAATAGCAAGCGAAAAAGTAGAAGTAGTGACAAATATCCTCTTCTTGAGCTCCAAAATCACTGTGGATGGTTACTGCAGCCATGAAATTAGAAGACAATAGCTTCTTGGCAGGAAAGCAATGACAAACTTAGACAGTATGTTGAAAAGCAGACATTACTCTGCTGACAAAAGTCCATATAGTCAAGGTTATGGTCTTCCCAGTGGTCATGTATGGATGTGAGAGCTGGACCTTAAAGAAGATAGAATGCCAAAGAATTTATGCCCTTGACCTGTGGTGCTGGAGAAAACTCCTGAAAGTCCCTTGGACAGCAAGGAGATCAAACCAGTCAATCTTAAGGGAGATCAACCCTGAATATTCACTGGAGGAACTGATGCTAAAGCTGAAACTCAAGTATTGTGGTCATGTGATGAGAACAGATGAGTCACTGGGGTAGTCTCTGATGCTGAGAAAGGTTGAGGGCAGAAGGAGAAGAGGGCATCAAAGGATCAGAGGGCTAGATGGCATCACTGATGCAATGAACATGAACTTGGGGAAACTTCAGGAGATGGTCAGGGACAGGGAGGCCTGGCGTGCTGCAGTCAATGGGGTCACAGAGTCTGACATGACTGGGTGATTGAACAACACCAACAATATTAACACATACCTAGCGACTTAGCAGCAGCAGCAGCATACATATACAAAGAACTTTAAAACTAGTGTTACTGACAGCTATTCTCAAAGCAAAGCTTAAATGTAACAAGTGAGAAATGTTAAGGAAAATTATAAAAGTTCAGTTACTGGATTATTTTATCAATGTTAAATATTGTGGTTATTCCAGTATAGTTCATGTGTAATGTTCTCTGAGGAAAGAAGAATGGACTAAAGTATCTACCAAAGTCTTTCTAGGTCTCTAATTCCACAAAATAGTGGTCAAAGCATGCTTAAATATGTTGATAAATCATAAATGTATTAATCTCCACATTTCTTTTTTTATATGTTATTTTACATATTTTAATTCAATTTTATTTTTTCCAGAAAAAATATACTTTATAAATGTTTTTATTTTATATTAGAGCACAGTTGTGCTAGTTTCAGGTGTACACCAAATAATTATTGTACATATACATATATATTCTTTTTCAAATTATGTTCCCAATTAGTTTATTACAGAATGGTGAACAGTTTGTTGTGCTACAGAGTATGTCCTTGTTGGCCATCTATTTTAAATAGCAGTGTTTACATATCAGTCCCAAACTACCAATCTATCCCTCCCCCTACCAAGTTCATCCTCTAAGTCTATGAATCTGTTACTGGTTTGCAAATAAGTTTTTTTTTTTATTCAACATATAAGCAATATATGATATTGTCTTTCTCTGTCTGACTTAACTTCACTTAGTATAATGATTGCCAGTTCCATCCATGTTGTTGCAAATGACATTATTCCATTTGTTTTATGATTAAGTAGTACTCCATTGTATGTATTTACCACATCTTCTTTATTTATACATCTGTTTAGGTTGCTTCCATGCCTTGGCTTTTGCGAACAGTGCTGCAATGAATATTGGGGTGTTTGTATCCTTTTGGACCATGTTTTTCTCCAGATGGCATATGCTCAGGACTGGGGTTACTGGATCTTACGGTTGTTCTATTACTAGTTTCTTAAGGGTCCCCCATAATGTTCTCCATAGAGGCTGCACCAATTTACATTCCCACCAAAAGTGTGAGAGGATTTCCTTTGCTCCACACCTCCAAACTTTATTGTTTGTAAATTTTTTTGATGGTGGCCATTCTACCTAGTTTGATGTGATATCTCATTGTAGTTATAATTTCCATTTCTCTAATAATTAACCATGTTCAACATCTTTTCATGTGCCTCTTAGCCATCTGTATGTCTTCTTTGGAGAAATGTCTCTTTAGGTCATCTGCCCATATTTTGAGTGGGTCACTTGTTTGTTTGCTTATTGACCCACATGAGCTATTTGTAAATTTTGAAGACTAATCTATCATCAGTAGCATTGTTTGCAAATATTTTCTTTTTTTTTTAATTTTATTTTATTTTTAAACTTTACAATATTGTATTAGTTTTGCCAAATATCGAAATGAATCCGCCACAGTTATACCCACGTTCCCCATCCTGAACCCTCCTCCCTCCTCCGTCCCCTACCCTCCCTCTGGGTCGTCCCAGTGCACCAGCCCCAAGCATCCAGTACCGTGCATCGAACCTGGACTGGCGACTCGTTTCATACATCATATTATGGATTACCTTTTGGTTTTGTCTATGCTTTCCCCTGCTGTGCAAAAGCTTCTGAGTTTAATTAGTCTCCATTTATTTGTTTTGTTTTGTTTTATTTCCATTTATTTAGGAGATGGATCAAAAGAGATATTGCTGTGGCTATGCCAAATAGCATTCTACCTATGTTTGCCTCTAAGAGTTTTATAGTATCTGGTCTTACACTTAGATCTTTAATTCATTTCAAGTTTATTTTTGTGTGTGGTGTTAAAGAGTGTTCTGATTTCATTTTTTAAGCAAATAACTGTCCAATTTTTCCAGAACCATTTATTGAAGAGTGTGTGCTTCCTCCATTGTATGGTACTGCCTCCTTTGTCATAGATTAATTGATCATAAATGTTTGGGTTAATTTCTGGGTTTTTTATCTTCTTCTTTTGATCTATATTTCTTTTTTGTACCAGTGCCATATTGTTTTGATCACTGTAACTTAGTAGTATAGTCTGAAGACAGAGAACCTAATTCTTACAGCTCTGTTTTACCCTCTCAAGATTGCTTCAGTTATTCATGGTCTTTCGTGTTTCCATACAAATAATAAAATTTCCCTTTTGTTATTTGTTGCTTTTCCCCTGTTTCTTTCCCCCTGTTTGCTTTATTTTTTTTTTCTTTGTCTTTAGTTTTTATCAGTTTGACGAATATGTGTCTTGGTGTGTTCCTTGAGTGACTGCTTTCTTTCTAACGTTTGGGAATGTTTCAGAGAGTTTTTGAAAACTCTTCAAATATTTTCCCAGGCCATCTCTCTCTCTCTCCCTTCTCCTTCTGAGACATCTATAATGTGAATGTTGGCTCATTTAATGTTATCCCAGAGGTTTCTTAGATTATCTTCACTTATTTTCATTATTTTTTCTTTATTCTGTTCTGTAGCAATGGTGTCCACAACTCTGTCTTCAAGCTCAGTTATCTATTCTTCTGTCTCAGTTACTCTTCTATTGATTCCTTCTGTTGTATTTTTCTTTTCAGTTATTGTATTGTGCACTTCTACTTGTTTGTTCTTTAGTTCATGTAAGCCTTTCTTAAGGATGTCTTTTCTTAAGGATTGTACTTTCTCAATCTGTGCCTCCATTCTTTTTCGGAGGTGTCAGATCATTTTCACTCTCATTATTCTGAATTATTTTTTTCTGGTAGATTGCTTATCCCTACTTTAGTTAGTTGCTGTACTGGAGTTTTATCTTGTTATTTTATCTGAGACATATCCCTCTGCCATATCATCTTGTCTAACTTTCTGTAACTGCAGTTTCCATTCCACAAGCTTCTTGCTTATTCTGTCTTCCCACTGGTGGATGAGACTAAGAGGCTTGTGCAAGCTTCATGGTGGGAGAGACTTGTTCCTGCCCACTCATATGTGGAGCTGGGTCTTGTCCGTCTGGTAGGTAGGGACATGCTCCATAAGACTTCAGGCAATCTGTCTGCTGATTGGTGGGGCTGTGGTCTCACCCCATTGATTGTTTGGTCTGAGCCATCCTGCCACTGAAGACTACAGTCTGTTGGTTGGGGGTATGTCTTTGGGAGGAAATAGTGGCCTCCAGGAGGACTCATGCTAGTAAATACTTGCTAACAATGCTGCCACCAGCATCTTTATCCCCACAATCAGTCATAGTTTACCCTGTCTCTGCAGGAAAACCTCCAGTACTAGTAGGGAATTTATGCCCCAATATCTTATTTCACTGCTGGGTCCAGGTGTGCACTTGACCTTTGTGCACCCTTCAGGAGTGGAGTTTCTATTTCTCCTAGTCCTGTGGAATACCTGTGATCAAATCACAGTGGCCTTCATAGTCAGATTCTCTGGGGGTCCCTCTTCCCATTGCCAGACCTCTAGATGTGAGGCTCAGGATTTTCACTTCTATGGGAAAACTTCTGTGGTACAATTATTCTCCCATTTGTGGGTCACTAACCTGTCAGGTTTGAGATTTGGTTTTATTGTAATTACACCTCACCTATTGTCTCATGTGGCTTCTTTGTCTTTAGATGTAATGTATGCTTTTTGGTAGGTTCCACCATTTTGTTGTTGTTGATGATGGTTTTAGCAGTTCTCAGTGTTTTCACAAGAAGGGATGATCTCACATCCTTCTACTCTGCCATGTTGAGAGCCTTTATCATAATCAATCTCCCCTTTACATACTAAATAATTTTCAACTCCAGCCCCTAAACACATACACACACACACACACACACACACACACACACACAAACACACCATTTATTCTGTTCTATTCTGTTACATTTTAACCTCTGAGCCACCAGGGAAGCCCATTCTGTTCTATATATACTTACTAATGTCCTTGTAATATGTCAGGCTTTTCACCAGATACAGGAGATAAATAAATGGCCTAATTTAAGTCACATTTCTTTAATAAAATAAATCATGGGACTAGGCAAGAAAAAAAAATTGTTAGGTATTTAACCATTTTTATCAGACATGCTAGATAAGTCATCTGATTTAATCCCCAAAACAACTCAATGTAGTATTGCCAGGTGAAAGATACAACCTATTCAATTCAGATTTCATAGGAATAGTGAATATTTTTTTAGTATAATATTTTCCATGCACTATTTGGGACATACTTGTACTAAAAAATTAGGGCACACTTGCGTTTAAAAAAAAAAAATCCCTGAATTAGGAAATGGCTTGTCACAGTCCATCGGTTTGCAAAGAGTTGGACAAATTGTGCATACACACACGTTAAAAATTATATGTAATTCATATTTATACTTTCATTTGCTAAATTTTGCAACTCTAACTCAGTGAGATGTAGGAAATGCTGTATCAAGTTTATATGGGAGTAAAGTGATGCTCAAGAAGATTAATTTAGTTGTTTAGGTTCATGCATCTGGAATTCTCTGTAATGTCTCCCCTCATGAATATCAGATGAAGAAACAGACTACAAAGAAATGGATGTACTTCAGTGTATTTGAAAGGCAAAAAGAATGAAATTAATTCCATCTGGATAACTTCATATGACCAAATAGTAGGTAAAGTATAAGTAAATATCAATCAACTAAACAGATATGAACCATTTAATTATTATTTGCTCTTCCAAAATAATGCTCACTTTTATAAGATTCCTTTGAATTTAATATTAGCATCTCAACTCATTATTCTGCTACAGAAAAATTTCCCATAGGTAGTAACATTTTATTGATTTTTTTCAGAATTGAAAAATAGTTATTAACATTTTAATTCCAGTTATCATCAACATAAAAATGTCCAAATCTTATTTTATCATTTGTGTACAAAGAAGCTATATTGAAGACAGAGGTCAAGTGAAATTTAAGAAATGTGTCCAGTTACTTTGTCTTATCAGTTCATTACAGATCAAAAGAAGAAAGCCAGAAATCTTCATTAAAGAGCTAAAAGAATAATTTCACACAGAAATTGTTAATGAAACAAGAATATATATTTCTTCCTGATTTATCTTCTTTAGATGAAAAAGAAAATTATATCTGACAGCTGAATTCTGATTGCATGTAATTATTTCTTAACTTCAAATGAAGTCTGTTGTGTAGTAGAAAAGATTCATTTCCCCGAACTATATAGAATATGAACACTAAGTAAACGTCTGCTACAATTGATATAAAATATTTAATTCTTTTTAAAAA
The DNA here is from genome assembly GCF_029378745.1 of Bos indicus. Lineage (NCBI taxonomy): Eukaryota > Metazoa > Chordata > Mammalia > Artiodactyla > Bovidae > Bos > Bos indicus. Next base: position 1,358,774 of record NC_091768.1, on the reverse strand, counting down.
TTTTTTTAAATTTATTTATTTTACTGAAGGATAATTGCTTTACAGAATTTTGCACTTTTCTGTCAAACCTCAACATGAATAAACCATAGGTATACATAAATCCCCTCCCTTTTAAAACTCCCTCCCGTGTAGGTTGATACAGAGCCCCTGTTTGAGTTTCCTGAGCCATACAGCAAATTCCCATTGATTATCTATTTTACATATAGTAATGTAGAAAATTTCAGAAAAAAATGCATTTTGTAGCTGCACTTAGTAATCATCACAACGTGTTCATGAGGAAGTGTTCTGTCCCCAAGTGAGGCAGAAGGGAGATAAGTGATAGCGCAAGCCTTTCTCTTCATAAAGAGCTGTCACTTATAACCATCTTCATGAGAGACTTGACTCAGTTCTACTATTAAAGTTTCAAAACATATCCTACTTTTCTGGTGTTCATATTTTTAAAATAGTCAAAATTGAGCTGAGACAGTCCACTTAGTTTTCTCTGTGAGAGAAGAATGCCTGACAAGTGATGGAGGAAGCCTGCTCTATATCTGTCTGGTGGCTGCGCATCTCTGCTGTTTTTACTCGGGAGAGAAAAGTGTAAAGACTGCTTCTGAGAACAGGATGCTTACAGTGATTGTCCAATACATTTCTTTGTTCTTCTGGTGATGTTCTTTCTAAGGGTTCTACAAAGTATAAAACAAAGAAAAAGAAAAATACATTGAAACACTTACCCAAAAATATGCATTAGATGACAGAGACTGAATTATATTCTTCCTTTTCACAAAAGTTTTAAACATTTGCTCTGGTACCAACTTCACTTAAATGTGGTCAGATTTATTCAGAATTCTTTAGTCTTACTAATATAACCCAGTGGTTGGAAGTACCCCCACCATATATTGTATTTGGTCCCCCATTATTTTATTAACACACATTTGATTACCTTCAAAACTCAAAACTGTGTGTATGTGTGTGTGTATCTGTCACAACAGACCCCTTTAGCACTTAATATGTCCAACACAGGATTTTAAGTCATGTTCCATGTGAATCTAGATTTCAACAGAATAAGTCTCAGAGTATTCACATTAAAGTATGTCTATAGGAACACAGTGGTTTTTTTCAATGCCTATGAAAAAGCTCAGCTAAAATTAACTAATTAATTTGTCATTCACTAGTTGTAAAAAATAAGATGGATTAACAGTCTGTTGTGAAACTTCACATTTTCAGGAGTATGAGATAACAGAGAATAATTATATGTTTAAATAAAATAGTATGGGAAAATAATCCTAGTAAGTGAAATTAGGCATTTTCTCACTGGTAAAGCTTTATTTATTGATTGAAAAATGATAATCGACAACATATAGCTTTGTGTATTAAATGCTAAATTATTTTCAGTGCATCAATATCAATGTGTTGGTGAACAACGATTATCTCAGAATATATGGAGGTGGGACTTCCTTGGGGGTTCAAGTGGCTAAAAATCCACCTTGCAATGCAGAGGACATGGGTTCAATTCCTGGTTGGTCAGGGGACTAATATCTCACATGCTGAGGAGCAACTAACCCCCACGCCACAACTACTGACCCATGAGTTCTAGAACCTGAGCATCATAACTAGAGAGCCTTCATGCCACAACTAGAGAGCCCTCATGCTACATGTTGCAAGTAAGACCAAGCAAAGTCAAATAAATAAATAAATAACATATTTAAAATAAGATATATGTGGTCTATAGACATTTATAAGTAGCCTGAACATCAGTAAAAGCTAGCTGGCTAGGTATACATCTTGGAGATTTTTTTTAATGAAATTTTTCTCTTCACTCTTTGAATCTATAAAATCTGAGCATGGAGAAAAAGGCAAATTTTATATTTTCTACATTACTTTCAGTGTCTTTTGTTAATTTAGCTACTTCTCTTCAAGTAATTCCAAATGCCAGCTTCCATCTCCATTATATATATATATATATATAAAATGCCAATAGTTCAAAGGCATTTTTTTGCATAATGGCAACTCTATATTAAAACAGAGTTCAAAGAAGCTAGAGTAATAAGTGGCTTTTAATAAGTGGCTTTCTCAAAGAATTCAGATTTATTTCTTATTTACAGAAGTGAAGTGGGAAGTGAAGTACAAGCTTCCTGCCAACCACAATGGGAGGTACACTTACTTTAATTTTATATATAGTTTATCCTATTTGAAAACACCCATTTCCCCACAAAGTAAAGAAAGATAAATTCTTACACTGTGATCTCATGATGAAAAATTGTATCATCAGTAGAGTAGATCCACCATTAAAAAAGAACTTTTTTTTTTTTTACCCCTTCTGTTTTTACTTTTTTTTAAATATAAATTTATTTATTTTAGTTGGAGGATAAAAAATAAAGAACGTTTTAAGAAATCAGCATTTATTTTAAAGGTTGTGAAATTTTTATACACATTGATAACCTGTCAGTATTGCAGACAACTCATGGGAAATAATTTTGCAAAACGTAATGGAAGAAGAACATTTTATTTCCATTTGGTTAGGAAGAAACTTTTTATTAGATTTTTACATTTAAACAAAGAGAATGTTAGAAATTATCCTGGCTAGTATCATCTAAGAATCTATAAATCATGCTTCAAAACCGAATTGCTGTATTTTTTTACTGGAAACACTTTCTTCTTCAATTTTTTTTTTTTTTCCCAGTTGGGTAGTCAACAAATATTTATTGAGCAGCACTGAGCATCCTCTGTTCTTACTCCCTTCATTTATTCACTCAAATTTAAATATTTTCAGATTGCCTATCCTGTGTTAAAGTACCAGGAATACAGAGGTAACAAGACAGATAACCTGTGACCCTTACAGTGACCTGGTTCTGGCTTTGACAGAGACAGCTCACACAGTGAACTCTTGGGAGCAGGGGACTGTAGTTAAGAAGTGAATTCAGAGTGACAGGACCTTAAGATGTCAAAGCTGAGGCTGAAGAGCTCAGTAGCCCAGAGAGGAACCTGGCCTTTGTCCCGAGGGTGAGGGTAAGCTTCTGGAACCTTTAAGGAGGGACAGTGTTTTCTGATGGTGGGTGGGGATAAAAGAGAATGGAACTTTGTTCCTCTGTTTCTTTTAAGAGGAGCAAAATAACGGTAAGTTTGTACGCAAATGGGAATGGGTCAATAGAAACAAACAAACAAAAAAAAACTTCATGTGTAAGGAAAAGCAGGAAAGTTATGACAAATCTAGACAGTGTGTTAAAAAGCAAAGACATCATTTGCTGAAAAAAGCCCATAATGTCAAGGCTATGGTATTTCCAGTAGTCACTACTTCCCACTAAACTCACATAAGGTTGTGAGAGCAAGACCATAAAAAAGGCAGACAGCCAAAGAATTGATGCTTTCGAACTGTGGTTCTGGAGAAGACTCTTAAGAGTCCCTTGGACAGCAGGGAGATCAAACCAGTCAATCTTAAAAGAAATCAACCCTGAATACTCAGTGGAAGGACAAATGCTGAAGCTGAAGCTCCAATAATTTGGCCACCCGATGCAATGAGCCAACTCATTGGAAAAGACCTTGATGCTGGGAAAGATTGAGGGCAAGAGGAGAAGGGGATGACAGAAGATAAGATGGTTGGATGGCATCACCAATGCAATGGATATGAAATCGGGCAAACTCCGGGAGATGGTGAGGGACAGAGAAGCCTGGTGTGCTGCAGTCGATGGGGTCATGAAGAATTGGACATGCCTTGGCACCTGAATGACAACAACAATAAAAAGCAGAGATGGTAGAATGGTGTCCAGGACTGTGCTGGGGTGCAATGCGATGGGTTGGAGAGATCCTAGGGACCCGAGGAGAAGCACAAACACCTTATTAACAGTGCCTGGAAGCACTCATGGTAGCTTCTTCAGAGCTACTCTTTTCTCACTGAAAGGAGAGTGGTGTAATTTTAGTGAAAGACAAGGCATGAACTCTCTCTGAGGATTGGTGAAAGGAAAAGACTAGGGAAACATAATGAGGTTACCAGACTTATTCCATATGATTATTTCACAGAGATATAAAAAATTTTAAAGTCCTTTCAACAAAATCAGAAAAAAAGCTGTATTACACAAAGCCTAACAGATATAATTAGAAACATTTGAAAAACAATCGAATTTGTGACTTTATTCAATACTTCTATATTAAAATTCAATTAAGGAATCAGTAGGAATGAATGTTTAACACTCAAGAACATGCTAAATCTTTTTTAACCAGTTAGAGAAAGGATGGGTGAATGGCAGCTGTAAATACAACTGTAACAAGAAGTGGGCAGACCAAATTAAATTCTGATACATGGAACTTTTTGAACTAATTTAGAATATTGATAACAAAAATGAATTGTTTGCCAAAGCTGTGACCTATTTAGAAGCTATTTTTCTAAACTTTGAAAAAATTTGTCAAAGTAAACTGAGGTATAAGTAGAAATAATTGCTTTGTTCAACCCCACTTGTGGCATTTTAGAGATAAAAGACATCTTTTTTTAGTAGGACTGATGCTAATATTTATTCTATTGGTAGTAATTTTCTGATAATTAAGTAATCTGAGGAAATGTTATGTCTCTCCTTCAGTGCTGTGGAAATGCAAGGTGGATCCTGTTTCCAAAGGTGATTCATTTGCATTATTCAAAAGCATCAATTCTGTGGTGCTCAGCCTTCTTGATGGTCCAACTCTCACATCTGTACATGACTACTGGAAAGACCATAGCTTTGAATATATGGACCTTTGTCAGGAAAGGATGCTTCTTAATACACTATCGAGATTTGCCATAGCTTTCCTTCCAAGGAGTAAGCATCTTTTAATTTCACAGCTTCAGTCACTGTCCACAGTGATTCTGGAGCCCAAGAAAATAAAATATGTCACTGCTTCCATTATTCTGTAATCTATTTTCATGAAGTAATGGGACCAGATGTCATGATCTTAGTTTTTTGAAAGTTTAGTTTTAAGCCAGCTTTTTCACTCTCTTTTTTCAGTTTGATCAAGAGTCTCTTTAGTTCTTCTTCACTTTCTGCCATTAGGGTGGTGTCATCTGCATGTCTGAGTTTTTTGATATTTCTCTCAGAAATATGGACTCCAATTTGAGGTTCATCCAACCCATGCAATTCACATGATGCACTCTGCATAGAAGTTAAATAAGCAGGGTGATGATATATGCCTTGACATATACCTTTCCCAATTTTGAACCAGTCCAGTGTTCCATGACTGCTTCTAACTGTTGCTTCTTGACCTGCATACAGGTTTCTCAGGAGGCAGGTTAAGATGACCTGGTATTCCCATCTCTTGCAAAAATTTCCACAGTTTGTTGTGATCCACATAGTCAAAGGCTTTAATGTAGTCAATGAAGCAGAAGTAGGTGTTTTTTTTGTTTTTTTTTTTTTTTTTTTTTGGAATTTCCTTGCTTTTTCTATGATCCAATTGATGTTGGCAACTTGATCTGTGGTCCCTTTGCCTTTTCTAAATCCAGTTTGTACATCTGGAAGTTCTTGTTTCACTCACTGATGAAGACTAGTTTGAAGGACTTTGAGCATTATCTTGAGAGTATGTGAAATGAGCACAACTGTGCAGTAGTTTGACATTCTTTGGCATGGGTCTTCTTTGGAATTGAAATGAAAACTGATCTTTTCCAGTGCTTGCTCACTGCTGAGCTTTCCAGATTTGCTGGCATATTGAGGGTAGCACTTTAACAGCATCATCTTTTAGGATTTGAAATAGCTTAGCTAGAATAACCTGGATAAGTAAAATCATGTGATCACTCACCTAGAAGCCAGACATCCTGGAGTGTGAAGTCAAGTGGGCCTGAGGAAGCATTATTATGAAAACAGCTAGTGGAGATGATAGAATCCCAGTTGAGCTATTTCAAATCTTAAAATATTTAATATCAAATGAAAGATGCATAGCATAGAGCATTGGCTTTCATTATAGACCATTTTGCATTTTATAATGCATTGCTCTGTTTTGGCTGCGTTTTCTTTTTACTCTCTAACTTGTTTTATAAGATATGCTTTATCTCTTGCAAAAGATTCCATGGTCCATTAGGGAAAGTATCAATCTTGGAGTGTTTTCTGATGCCTACAATACCCATTTCAATGTTATACTTTCTATAATATCCATACTTATTGAGTTTAGGTATTATTAAAATGAAGCACAAGCTGGAATCAAGATAGCTGGGAGAAATATCAATAACCTCAGACATCCAGATGACACCACCCTTATGACAGAAGAACTAAAAAGCCTCTTGATGAAAGTGAAAGAGGATAATGAAAAAGTTGGCTTAAAACTCAACGTTCAGAAAACCAAGATCATGGCATCCAGTCCCATCACTTCATGGCAAATAGATGGGGAAACAATGGAAACAGTGATAGACTTTATTTGGGGGGGAGGGCTCCAAAATCCCTGCATACGGTGACTGCAGCCATGAGATTAAAATACACATGCTCCTTGGAAGAAACGTTACAATCAACCTAGACAGCCTAAGCAGAAACATTACTTTGCCAACAAAGGTCCATCTAGTCAAAGCAATGGTTTTTCCAGTAGTCATGTATGGATGTGAGAGTTGGACTGTGAAGAAAGCTGAGTGATGAAGAATTGATGCTTTTGAACTGTGGTGTTGGAGAAGACTCTTGAGAGTCCCTTGCACTGCAAGGAGATCCAATCAGTCAATCCTAAAGTAAATCAGTACTGAATATTCTTTGGAAGGACTGATGCTGAAGCTGAAACTCCAATACTCTGGCCACCTGATGCAAAAAACTGACTCATTGGAAAAGACCCTGATGCTAAGAAAGATAGAAGGTGGGAGGAGAAGGGGATGACAGAGGATGAGATGGTTGAATGGCATCACGGACTTAATGGACATGAGTTTGAGTAAGCTTTGGGAGTTGGCGGTGGAGAGGCAAGCCTGGTGTGCTGCAGTCCATGGGGTCATAAAGAGTTGGACATGACTGAGTGACCTAACTGAACTGAAAATGAGGTTTAAACCTAATTTCATTGACTCCTTTTTTGTTGATAATAACACTTGGTGTTAGAAAATTTGAAAATGAAATAATCATTTTTATTTAAAGATAATTTTAACAGATAAAAGTATAATACATGAACATAAGCATTCTTGACCAATTGCCTACAAAGTTTAAACTGTGAGGCATTAATATAGTGCCAAACAAGAGGGAGAGTGATACTTCAATATGCCAGCTTGAAATTTTTGAAATGAAAAAATATTTACCTAGTTACTTTTTAAGCTGATAATATACTGGCTAGTTTAATAATGCAAGAGTGGTATGTAGCAAAACCCTTAACTGTTTTAGGTATATCCAAGCCCATGTACATTCTCCCCAAGACTTTATAGCCTCTATAGATCAAAATACTGCCTTGTTCCTTTTGTTTCATCCCAAACCCCAGATTTTGTAATGTCTTCCCAATGCATAGTGTCACTTACATACAATTTGGAAATTACTTCCTTCTGCCCACTTTCTACTTAACATATATTTATCAGCTATATATTGAGTCCCCTCAATTCACTGTCTCTGAAATGATTGAATAGACATAAAACCCTATTTTCCTAATCTGTTCCTAGGGCTTTGTGAATCAGTTCATAAACTTTAGTACCATTTTTTGCCTATAACACGGGCCAAAGTGTAGATGAAGAAAAGGAATGAGGAACCCTCGTGAGTAAGGATTCACATCTGAAAAGCACAGTATTTGGAATTTTAGGTTAATTATAAAGAAGACTTTATAAATTTTGAAAAACTCTTTTGCTTTTAATTTATTCAATTTATTAATTGAACATTTTTAGAATACCTACTAATTTTCAGGTCCTTTACTAATGCTTGACATATGTAATGTATGGCAGTTGTGTGAACATCAATCTAAAATTTTAGGGAAAATAACCAATTCATGGTTTGAAGCCTTAAGATTCATCATACAGTGGATACTTTGGTTGTTTCTAAAACTTTAAAAGTTTGTTGGTTTATGCTTTAATTTAGAACTGGCACTGTACATCTTTTTAAAAATTTAATTTCTCTAGTGTCATGCCTAGGCGCTTTTAGTGTGGAATCAGCCCAAGGTAGAATTGTAGCAATAAGAGATGTCATATTGAAGAAACCTGCTAATACTTTACTTTTTATTTCCTACTCCAAAACAATTGAAAACTAGAAACTGTACCCAAAGGAACTAGCTTTCAAGTATGATCAGAAACTGTTGGGACATATGTTCTTTAGTTCCTAAGTAAGATGATATTCATTCCATTCTCTCACTAGAGAAATTATTGAGTTGGTTTTCAAATGAATCAATATGTACCTGAGGCTTTGGATTACTTTTCAATGCTAAGGAGATATCTAGCAATTCTAAAACCTGACTGTCACAAGTATATTGCCATACTATGAGTATAATTTCAAATTACAAGACAAGCAGAAAAGTAAGAATGAAAAGCCAACATTCTTGCCTAGGAAAGCAATTGTGAATCTGCTCAGAGGCCAAATTTAGCTTATAAATTCAGGATCTCATGATAATAATGGTTTAATATTAATTTATGAGCATGGGCAGAGAACTATTATTATCAGGAATAAGAGATTATATATTAGTTATATGACATTTATTAGTGGTGCTTTTTTTCCATGGTGAGTAAAGTGGTCTTATACCTGTGGTGGATTCATTTTGATATATGGCAAAACCAATACAATATTGTAAAGTTAAAAAATAAAATAAAATTTAAAATAAATAAATAAATAAATATTCTCCTGGCAATACTGAAGATTTCTTTGTTTTTTTATGTCAGTTCCTTCCTTAAGATGGAGAAAGTGAATAAATAATAGCAAATGAGGCAACTGACAAACAACAAATCTCAAAAATATACAAGCAACTCCTGCAGCTCAATTCCAGAAAAATAAACGACCCAATCAAAAAATGGGCCAAAGAACTAAATAGACATTTCTCCAAAGAAGACATACAGATGGCTAACAAACACATGAAAAGATGTTCAACATCACTTATTATCAGAGAAAGGCAAATCAAAACCACAATGAGGTACCATTTCACGCCAGTCAGAATGGCTGCGATCCAAAAGTCTACAAGCAATAAATGCTGGAGTGAATGTGGAGAAAAGGGAACCCTCTTACACTGTTGGTGGGAATGCAAACTAGTATAGCCACTATGGAGAACAGTGTGGAGATTACTTAAAAAACTGGAAATAGAACTGCCATACGACCCAGCAATCCCACAGCTGGATATACACACTGAGGAAACCAGAATTGAAAGAGACACGTGGACCTCAGTGTTCATCGCAGCACTGTTTATAATAGCCAGGACATGGAAGCAACCTAGATGTCCATCAGCAGACGAATGGATAAGAAAGCTGTGGTACATATACACAATGGAGTATTACTCAGCCATTAAAAAGAATACATTTGAATCAGTTCTAATGAAGTGGATGAAACTGGAGCCTATTATACAGAGTGAAGTAAGCCAGAAAGAAAAACACCAATACAGTACACTAACGCATATATATGGAATTTAGAAAGATGGTAACAATAACACTGTATACGAGACAGCAAAAGAGACACTGATGTATAGAACAGTCTTTTGGACTCTCTGGGAGAGGGCGAGGGTGGGATGATTTGGGAGAATGGCATTGAAACATGTATAATATCATATATGAAACGAGTCGCCAGTCCAGGTTCGATGCATGATACTGGGTGCTTGGGGCTGGTGCACTGGGACGACCCAGAGGGATGGCATGGGGACGGAGGAGGGAGAAGGGTGCAGGATGGGGAACACGTGTATACCTGTGGCAGATTCATGTTGATATATGGTAAAACAAATACAATACTGTAAAGTTATAAAATTAAATTAAATTAAATTAAAAAAAAAAAGAAAGCATCACTACAAACAAAGCTAGTGGAGGTGATGGAATTCCAGTTGATGCATGTTGATGGAATTCCATGGCGGAGGCATGTTGATGTATGGCAAAACCAATACAATATTGTAAAGTAAAATAATAATAATAATAATTAAATAAATAAATAAAAGGGAGGGAACATATGTAATGTATGGTGGATTCATTTTGCTGTACAGGAGAAACTAATACAACATTGTAAAGCAACTATACTCCAATAAAAACCAATTTAAAGAAAAATAAATAAATAAATTTAAAAAGAAAAAAAAAATAAATGTCCTGGTGGGTTATGTTTCTCTGACTGGACTTGATTAGGACAATGATGAAAGAAGACCAAAGAATTTGCATTTATCCCTTCATTCCTAGTCCTTTGGATTGATATAGTAGATACTCATTGAGTCAAACTATTGAATGAAATGAACACTCTTTCCTTCTCTTTTCCAAATCTTAGTAATAATGAATCCAAAAAGCAAGGATGAAAATGATAGCTAAGATAAGAAAGCATTCTCTGGATTCATGCATGTGAAAGAATCATAATGAGACAAGCTCATGTGTTAGGGACTGCCATGCATTCTGAAGCCACGGAAAGCAAGCTTCTCATAAGATCTGGTTTAGACAATGTGGTTGGAATACAGAATCCCAAGTTGTGTGGAAGGATCAAATTTAGATACAATGCTGGAATTCTGCACGCCTTGTGGTTCAGGTTGGAAGATTGGATGGCGGTTGACAGCTACATAGGGCTCAGCAGGACAGGAAGACCTAAGAGAAGCAGACATGGGCTCATTCTTCCCAATATTGTATCCAGTTTCTAACCCTCAACCAACCTCTGGAATATTTTTTTAATCAGCCTTTCCAAGACTATGTTTTGATCAAACTTTCCTTAAGTGGCTGTATGACATTGGAATGAACACAGAACTTGGAATCTGAAAATAGAATACTAATTTTCACTTTGCTGCTTAATGACCTTAAAAGATGGTTAAGATATGAAACTCTTTAAGCTACAGTTTTGCATCTATAGATAGACATAATAATACCTACATCATAAGGGAATTGTGATGTCCAAATGAAATTTTCTACTATATTAATAAACAAGACTCAGGGAACTCAAACAAGGGCTGTGTAATCACCTAAAGGGATGGGATGGGGAGGGAGATGTGAGAGAGGTTCAAGAGGGAGGGGACATATGTATACCTATGGCTGATTGATGTTGATGTTTGGCAGAAACCAAAAAAATTCTGTAAAGCAATTATCCTTAAATTAAATAAAAATAAATTGATTTTTAAAAAATAGTATATCATTTGCCTAAGGTTACATTTCTCTGATTCCTGCTAAGTGTAATTGGATGGTCCTGAGCAAATTATAGAAATCTATCTTCCCCTGTCATTTCCATCTACAGAGTTAACACTTTAACCCCAGCCATAATATCTGCAAGTCCACTAATGTGATATACCATGTCACAAGGGATATCTTGCACTTAGGGACCCTAAACTAATTCCAACTATGTAGAAAATTACAGTCAGAAGTAATTTATTAATAGACAAGAAATTCGGTATTGTCTTATATAATCAAACCAAGGAAAGAGCTTCATACAGTTGAACTCAAAGGCAGCTAGAACCAAAGGTGGAAAAATCATAATAATGCCTTTTTATTGACTGTCTCTAATTTTCTTTTTCCATTTGCTGGTCAAATTACTTTACCTGGATACACAGCAGTGCAATCATCACATTAAATTAGAAGGGCTTCCCAGCAAAAGGTATGGCAGCCACATGCACCCCAAAATAACTAATTCAGAAAAATTTACCAGCTGGAAAACTCATCACTTGTAGTTCTTCTTTCATAGTATTGGTTTTTAGTCTGAGAAAGTAAAACAAACCTAAGAGAAGAACATTGATTAGCTAGGTTTGGGTCACATGCTCACCCCACTGGCTAATGAATCTACTGCTGAAATTAACAGGAATCTTTGGGAGTTGTAGTAGAGTGAATATGGTAGAATTAGTTCCATAAAGTTATGGGAGTTCATATTCCTAAAGAAGAGGAGATATTCCTGGAGGAATAAAATATAGATGACCACTCAAATTATGAAGTGATATTTGTGATCGACCACTGCAAGCTCTTTCATTGCATCTAAAGTATCAGAGAAATTAAGTTATAGACAAGAAAGAGAATGAAGTGTAGAAAATTAAATAGATTTGGAAAGGGTGAGCCACAGTAATGAAACAGTAGAAGGCTCTTACAGCACTTGCCATAGTTGTTGTTGTTCAGTCGCCAAGTCGTGTCACTTGTCATAGTAGTATTTCATAAACCTAAGCCTCAATAGACATTATTGGATGAAGATAACCAAAAGTTATCTAGATAATTAATAGGACAATCAGCAAACTAGATAGGCTTCCTAGAAAAAGACATCATGCATATTCATGTGAAAATAATTAATTCAAAGGATTAATTATATTTCAAATAGGGATAACTAATTAGAATAATAATTTAAAATATAACCTCATTAACATTGATTAGTTCTACAATAGTTTAAAGAACAAGTCTTAAAAAAAAAAGAAATGAGCCATAGTAAGTAAAAAATAGGGGAAAAATAAGGTAACAATGCAAAAAAATAAGAATAAATTAAACTGTCTCATTTCAAAAAAATTAGTGTTTTTCTCATAGGTAAATAGAAACATGAAAAACACAGAAAAACAATGAGTATAAAAATTTAGTGTTTCAGTAATTTATATTCAGTTGTTAAATGTGTGCTTAGTTGCTCAGTTGTGTCTGATTCTTTGTGAACTCATGGACTGTAGCCCACCAGGCTTCCCTGTCCGTGGGGATTCTTCAGGCAAGAATACTGGAGTAGATTGCCATGGCCTACTGCAGGGAATCCTATAACCCCAATAATTATGGACAAAAAAATGTATATTTTTGTTTTTCTTCAAAAAAGTGAAATCACCATAATGAAGCCAAGAAGATAGCTATGCAAATTATGTATAATATAAAGCAAATTATTGGTAATATCCATCATTTACAACCTTTGTGCAATAAAACAATAAACAATAAAAGAGGAAGAACTTTTAAAATCCATATTACATCATTTATTTTATATCAGATGATACATTTACATTTTTAATTCATATTCTCTTCAAGCTAAATGGAAAATACTACTAAAAATGTAAGTTCACTTCATGAATCTTTTTCAGTAACGGTCCCTGACATTAAAATCTTTCTACGTGAACACAAAAAGCAAGACTCAGATTTAATTTTAATGCACTTTAAAAATTAAACAACAGATTATTTATCAGAAGCAATGTGTAATTGAGAGATTTTTTTAAACAAAAATTAGCATTATATTTAAAGCACCTATATCCTCAGAAAATACAGTAGCTTATTTTCCATGGTACAATCCATAATTGAAAATTTGATTAGAGAATTATTTTTCACATTCATCCAAAATCAAATGATCAAATCAGATTGCAAATTTCAAAACAAAATAAAACATTTCATATAATTAGGGCTTATCTAGATATATTTATGATGGTGTGATATGTTAAAATAATATTCTATCCTACAAATAGTGTTTTAGCATCAATAATTTTTATCATCAAAGTTTTTCATAGTAAGGAACTGGTTAGTATAAAATTAGTTTAAATATTCCAATATACTGTCTGATGTTCCTGCTTCCACCTTGTACTTTCATTGTCTGTTCTCAATATAGAAGTCAGAACCTGATATATACACTGGTATAATCCTTTTTTGGCACAAACCTTGCTAAGGCTCTTCTTTTCATTCGGACTGAAAAGGGCAGCCTTTATGGTGGTCCTCTGAGATGCTGCCTGACCGGGTTTGCCTCACTCTTTCCCTCCTGCCCCTGTTACTGCACCCCGCCACATCAGTTCCTTCCAGCTCAGTATCTTGGGACTGTGTGCTGGCTGCTTTTACTCAGACGTCACCTTCTCAATCAGGCTAACCCTCACCATCCATATCTATAATTGAATCCTGCCAGCCCCAAATCCCTCACTACCCTCCACATGCTTAGTGTTTCCCGTGGCACTTATCTTCTAATCTTCAACATGCGAAACGGACTATGTATTTCTTTATTGTCTATCTCCCAATGTTAGAACAGAGTACAAGTGAACATTCTGTGTCCGATCTGTCCTCAGTATCTGTAGTACACAGGATGTGTATCAGGCAACTCTCATGTACTAGATCGTCTTCTTTATACTCATGTACTGGGGATCGTCTCTGATATTTCAGCCTTGTTCTGGCCACAGCTATCACTAAGGTAGCTGAGCTTGCATGGCACACTCCACAGACCACATCCTAATAGCAATTTGTCTCAGGCCCTGCCGGTATCCTCTTACCCACTGTTCCCTTTAAGACAACCACAGCAGCTTTGTGTACATACCCATGTAAGCACAATCCAGAATGCGGGAAAGTCCACAACCTCACCCTGTAGAGAAAAAAAAGCAGGGAAATATTTCCTCTTACTCAAACTTCAGAAGTAATCATTTATATGACCTCTCAGAAGATAACTGTATGAAACTAAGCAATAGCATATTCTTGACATCGAGTGGGGGCTGGTGAATTACCCACTTCTTCATAGGTTTTCTCTCCTTTCCTGCCTCAGGGCTCTCTTCTCTCATTTCTGCTCCTTGGGACTAAATCTCCTGAAAAAATAGCAGAATGCTAGCTTTATCTCAGGCTCTAATTTCTGAAAAACCTAGGTTAGGCTAGTAGTTACTAAACAAATATTTATTTATTGAATGAATTAACATTAATTCATAATATACAATAAAGACATAGAAATACTGAGTGAGTTACACTTATGCTAGGACATCCAAGAAATCAGATATAACACCAAGCCTAAAGAATGAGAAAATATTTATTCACAAGTCAACTTATAACAAGGTAACTCATATAAATGTGCTGTATTTTCTCAATTCATTTCTTGGACATAAAGACAAGGCAAGAAGTCGTAAATATTTAATGTAAGACATCTGGAAACCCTCAGTACCTTATAAGCAATATTATTATTTTGAGCTTCTAGTGACCTTGCATAGCCAAGGTCCACTTGCATAGACAAGTCCACTAGTTTCAGAAAAAAACTTTTAAAAATCAACATGAGTTTGTATTGACTCATGATTATATGACTTAACTATTTACTGGATATTTTACCTTGTTTCTAAGTGGTTTAGTTGTTTTCAAAAATCAAATATGGTCGAAACAGACTTTGCAATATTAGAATAAACTGCTGCGTACATTCTAATGAGATATAATCTTCATATTAATTTAAGACAAATATATTTTACAAGTTAATGACTGAGATTTGTTTAATATATGTCCTATCAGACAAGTAAATCTCATTGTCTTCAATATTTTGTATTGTACAAATACAATAGTCCATATTTGTATTTCTACCCTTACCTAAATAGTTGGAAAAACTGAATGTCCTCATTTTAAGGTGGTTTTAATATTTAAGTCTGGGATAAGTATTTACATATTAATAAAATTATTTTCCTACCAATATAATTTAAAAATTTTAACTTTAAAGCTTTAGATGAAAAATACTTATTAAAGATCTTGAGTGATAATCAATACTATTTCATTTTGCAAATGTGGAATTACCATAATATGATCCCATACAGTAATATAACTTTGATATAAGAAAAATATATATTCAATAATAAAACACATATACTCCTCTAAATTACATTTTAACATAGCATAATCTTAGAAACTTGTCAAAAATGGAGAGAAGTAAAATGCATCTTCATTTTAAGAAATTAAAAATTAACATTGATGAAAGAATTGTTTTTCATTTCAGCTGGAGAAATTAGACTTCTGTCTTCATGGCCCAGGGACTTTATCTGAAGAAACTCAAACTTACAAAAAAATGTAAACAAAATAGATGTTTGACTCTTTTAGATACCTCATGTAGGTGGAATCACAATTTTGTCCTTCTGTGACTGACACATCTCACATAGCATAGCATCTTCCACATTCATCCATGTGGTTGCATGGAGCAGGGTTTCTTTATTAAGGCTGAATAACATTCTACTGTGTGTATGTATGTGTGTGTGTGTGTGTGTGTGTGTGTGTGTGTTAGTCACTCAGTCATGTGGGTGGAGAGGAGAGGTGGTTGGGAAATGAGCTGCTGGTTGATGGGTGTAAAATTTCAGTTATATAAAATAAATAAGCTCTAGAGTTCTGCTCTACGTTGTATCTATACTTAACAACACTGTATTATGTGCTTAAAAATGTAAGAGGGTAAATCTAAAGTTGTGTTTTTATACAATAATAAAAATGATAAAATAAATAATAAAAACAGAGAAGAAAATATCTTATAGAAATTATATGGTTATATGCATTTTTCTGGGGATATGCATAGCCACGCCAAAAGAGATCAAAAACATTATTGGAAAAGATTATGAACATTTGTTATGGACATTTATTGATCATTCTGATGTCACTGTTGTTCAGTTGCTATATCTTCTGCGACCCTGCCAGGCTCCTATGTCCATCGAATTTCCCAGGCAAGAATACTGCATGGGCTGCCATTTCCTGCTCCAGATCTTCCTGACCCAGTAATCAGACCCACATCTCCTGCCTTAGCAGGCAGATTCTTTACCACTGAGCCACCAGAGAACCCGTATCTCCTGCTGTACCACTTCTTAAATTTATTTTAATTTTCATTCAGGTATCCACCTATTAGCACTGATCTGGGGACAGTGTCTGATTTATCTAAAGCAATCAGTATGTTTCATTCCCCTGCCAGGAGGAATGGCTCAGGGCAAGCCTGTGACCACACTCAACTCAATCAGTGTGAATCTCAGATCCTTTGATGAAAACATTTAATAAGCCCAGTTCTCTGGATCTGGAGGATGAATAATATAGACCACAATGGTCAGCAGCCTTCCTGTTTGAGCCACGGAAGTCAGCCTAGTAAAAATCCAACTCACAGAGAAGAAAAGTGCTGAAAAATAGCCAAAAATAAACTTAAGACCCTGTTGAAATCCATTAGGTTGAAATCCATCAACCCTGTTGAAACTTGTCCATCTACAGAGATTTTTAGTTACCTAAGACAATAAATTCTTATTATCACTTAGGCCAGTTTGAGTTGGGAATTATGTTATTTTCAGTGAAGAATCCTAACTTATATAACAATGCTCATTAATCAAAATTATGTTTTCAAAGTGTGGGTAGAGAGCAAATTAGCCAAGATAGCGTGTTCAGGCCCTCTCACCCCACATTCTGCAAATAATGACTATGTAACAGCTGAGATCATGTAGCACTGTGCATGCATGTCATGAGGTTCTCACGTGGTCACAGGATACTTTGGGCTTACACCTGTTTGAGCTTCACCTAAAAAAAGCTGCAGCATTACTGCTGTGCCACAGCTGTGTCTGCTGGGTCAGCCACTAGAGGAGAGAATACAGCGTGTCTGCAGCATCAGCCAGGAGACAACGGTGTTACAGCCGCTGTGCCAGCCAGGAGAGAGGTGGTGTTGTGTTAGGTTATGCTATGGCTGCTGCATCAGCCAGGAGAGAATAAACATGTCTGCAGTTCCTACAGGTCCTCAAGTCTCCTTCCAGCCTCTTACCTCACATCTTGCCTGCTCTGGATTCAGCAAACAGTCCATAAAATTTGAACAGTGAGACAACTGGTGCTGTGAGCAGGATCAGCAAGACACAAAGGATTTCTTTCCTTTCAGAATGCTTTATACTATATGTAGTTATTTCTCAATGGTGCTTTAAGAACAAGTTAGTCATTCTAGCTTAAATCAGTAAAAGGTTTGATTGTTTAGCAATAAAGCACAGATACAGCATAGATTGAAATGTATCTACACACTCATTCAATAAATATTTTTAGAACATATTGGGTAGCCTAAAGAACTTGAACACTAAGCAGTAAATATCACTATTTGGTACAACCATTATATGTTGACTACTACAGATCCCTACAATACATAAGATGTTTACTGTCTTTATATTCAGTTTATTTACTTACTGTAATAAACACATATATAAAGAGAGGTGGTCAAGTATGTAAACTGATATCACTGAAATTATTACTTGTTTTAACCAATTCAATAAAGCTCAACATTCAGAAAACGAAGATCATGGCATCTGGCCCCATCACTTCATGGGAAATAAATGGGGAAACAGTGGAAACAGTGGCTGACTTTATTTTTCTGGGCTCCAAAATCAAAGCAGATGGTGACTGCAGCCATGAAATTAAAAGATGCTTACTCTTTGGAAGGAAAGTTATGACCAACCTAGATAGCATATTCAAAAGCAGAGACATTACTTTGCCAACAAAGGTCTGTCTAGTCAAGGCTATGATTTTTCCAGTAGTCATGTATGGATGTGAGAGTTGGACTGTGAAGAAAGCTGAGCACCAAAGAATTGATGCTTTTGAACTGTGGTGTTGGAGAAGACTCTTGAGAGTCCCTTGGACTGCAAGGAGATCCAATCAGTCTATTCTAAAGGCGATCAGTCCTGGGTGTTCTTTGGAAGGAATGATGCTAAAGCTGAAACTCCAGTACTTTGGCCACCTCATGCAAAGAGTTGACTCATTGGAAAAGACTCTGATGCTGGGAGGGATTGGGGGCAGGAGGAGAAGGGGACGACAGAGGATGAGATGGTTGGATGGCATCACTGACTCGATGGATGTGAGTCTCCGTGAACTCCGGGAGTTGGTGATAGACAGGGAGGCCTGGCGTGCTGCAATTCATGGGGTTGCAAAAAGTTGGACGTCACTGAGTGACTGAACTGAACTGAACTAAACTAAACTAACAGTATCACATAGTGGTATTTAGTTTAAAATTTAAAAAGAACTTTCCTTTATATCATATAGTAGTTAGTAAGTTCATTCTGGTGTGTTAACTGCTCAGGTGTCTCCGGCTCTGTGTAACCCCAGGGATTGCAGCCTGAAAGGATCCTCTGTCCATGGGATTTCCCAGGCAAGGATACTGAAGTGGGTTGCCGTTTCCTTCTGCAGGCGGTCTTCCTGACCCAGGGATCAAACCAGGTCTCTTGCATTGCAGGGGGATTCTTTACCATCTAAGCCACCAAGAAAGCCCTAGGGATTATCTTACCATTTTAAAACTGTAAAGGAATAAATTTAATCATAGGCTACGTATTAAGCAGAAGAAGTGGTAGTAAGTTCAGAGTCAGTGATAGAAGAGGGTCAAATAAGATCTGCGGCTGCAGAAAGTAAGACAGTGCCTTTCTGCCCACCCCTGTAATATGTGCTGTGCCCACCTGCCCACCTGCCACTCAGTGTAGAGATTTGAAAAAATAGACAAAGGGGAGCAAGGAGTTTGAAAGTAGTATATTAAATTTTTTATAAAAATAAAGCCATATTTATTATTTTTATTATTATTGTTCATTGTTTTGCATTGGGAGATGTGCCCCCCCCAAAAAAAATTTTGTTGAATTCCTTGTCCCTGGTATCTATGAATATGATCTTGTTTAGACACAGTCTTTGCAGATGTAAAGAAAAAATGAAGCCATACTGAATAGGGTGGGCCCTGGATCTGATGACCAGTGCCCTTAGAAGGAAGGAGGGATGTGGAGTCAGGGAAGATGGCCATGTGAAGATAGGCAGAGATCTAGTGATGAAGCTGCAGTCCAGGGAACAGCAAGGATTGGCAGCCACCACCAGAAGCTGGGAGGAAGCACAGAAGGACTTTTTTGTGGTGTTTCAGAGGGAGCATGGCCTTGCTGGTGCCTTGATTTCAGGCTTCCAGCCTCTAGAACAGAGAGACTACACTTCTTTTGTTTTAAGCCATTCCATTTGTGGCCCAAACCTGAGAAACAAGTAATCTAAAGACAAGCACATCGCTTAGGAGGTGCGTCACATCTTGAATCCCTGCTTCATGGGTATCCTGAGCCTCCTGAATCAAGATCAATTATCTTCTCTTAGAGGCTATTTATTCTAAGTGCAGGAAAACGTGATAAATGGTTTTGCTTTTTTGAGTGGCAAAATTAGGACCACAAACCTAATGCGACTCAGTACAGAAAAGATAAACACTTGTTTTCTTTTACCTCTCCCAGCTCCTGTAATCTGGTCCATTAATTGCCTTCTGAAATCTCACCCCTGCCATACCAGCAGATGGTCTTAAAACCTCCTCAGCCTGCCTTCAAATGCAGCCTAGCTTGTCCAGCCTAGCAATTTAGGTAAGAGATATTAATCCTCAGCCTCTGCATTTTACTTCAGCTCTTTCCTCCTTACATCAGACCAGTGGTCCAAGGCTCAGTCCTGAGCTGAATGCTCCATTTGTGTCACAGTATCCACCGTCCACCATGATTTGTAGAAGAAGCTGAGACAGAGGGATATATCAACAGGCTCCCGGGGCCCCAGGCTTTGATGAGGGCTGGACCATGAAGAGCCCCAGAGGGACATCAGGAAGAAGGAGCAGGATGAGGTCAGGGTGGTGTTTTTATGTTTAGGTCACTGCTGGCTGGGAGAACAGAGTGCCCTCCCCTCTCCAGGTGGCTGTCTCTACGAAGCCCTCTGCTCTGCGTGCCAGGAGCCCTTCC
Organism: Bos indicus; assembly: GCF_029378745.1. Taxonomy (NCBI): domain Eukaryota; kingdom Metazoa; phylum Chordata; class Mammalia; order Artiodactyla; family Bovidae; genus Bos; species Bos indicus. Next base: position 1,338,383 of record NC_091768.1, on the reverse strand, counting down.
CACTCTCCTTCCTCAGGCCTTTCTCCTGAACTCTTCCCATTTGCTAGCACTATGTCTCTGCTCCAACTCTACAAGTCTCTTATATTGTAAGCATGGATTTTAAAAAAATTGTTTTTTTAAACATTTCCCTCAAATCTTCCATTTTGAATATGTTAATTTTCTTTCTGTTAGGATTGGTTGGTCTCAGCTATCCCTGTCCTCATGGGGCTTCACTTAAGGGTCCTCTGTTATCACCTGTTTTATTCTTTTCAGTGACCTCATGACTGATCGTAAACCCCAGCTGAGAGGATGGGAAATTTCTCTTCTGAAGGTTGACTACCCAGATGAGGATCATGTTACTCACTCACTTATCAAATGTGTTCAGTGACACCACCGAGACAGGAAGCATTCTAAGCCAGGACTAAACTAATGACAAGAAGACTGATGTCTATTCTCAGGGAGCTGGTGAATCTAGGGAGAGTAACAACTGATACAAGACACCAACATATGTTTTAGACAGCTGTTTGTGGACTCAAAATCTTTTTAAAAATTCCTCTCAGGAATTCTATAAATATTGAATTTTCCTAGTCTCTAAAGTGTTTATCCTGCTGATTCTACTTTGAAGCTTTAGCGCTAATTAATATCTAACAGTATAATTTACTTAAGAGCATTACTGAGTTTTAATTGACATATTATACATTTCACCCATTTTAAGTAAATATCTAGAGCTATACAACCATCACAAAAATCCAACTTTAGAACATTTACATCACCCCAACAAATCCCTTTGTACCTAGTTGTATTCACTTCCTCTTCTCATCCCCTAGTCCAAGATTATGGTAAGCTTACCTGTTTATAAACTTCCCTTTTCTTGATGTTTAATAAAATAAACTTTTACAATATGTCGACTTTTACCCATCTTCTTTTACATAGCAAAGTGCTTTTTAGCATTTAGTTTCAATACTCTATTCATTTTTATTGTTGTTATTGTTGTTCAGTCGCTCAGTCATGTCCAGCTCTTTGAAACCCCAAAGAGGAGACTCCAAAATGCTTTTTATTACCAATAGCATTTTGTTGTATGAATATGATATATTTTTTAATCCATTTACTGATTGGTGGATGTTTAGATGTTTGTTTCTAGGTTTTAGCTATTATGAATAATGCTGCTTTAAACATTATGTACAGGTCTTTATGTGGACATGTTTTTATTTCACTTGAGTATATACCTAGCCCCTGGAGAAGGAAATGGCAACCCACTCCAGTATTCTTGACTGGGAAATCCCATGGATGGAAGAGCCTTGGCAGGCTACAATCCATAGGGTTGCAAAGAGTCAGACATGACTGAGCAATTTCACAAATATACCTAGGAGCAGAAACTCTGGCTTGTATGACAAACTTAAGACTGTTGAAGACTCTGCTGAACTGTTTTCCCAAATGGCTAAACTGTTTTACACCCCTATACACATGTATGAGCTCCATTTCTCCATGCTTTCACCCACACTTACTACTGTCTGCCTTTGAATTATAGCCACTCTAATGAAGTGATACCTATTAGGGTTTTAGTTTGTATTTTTCTAGTGACAAACAATGTTGACTATCTTTTCATGTACTTAATGATCACTCATAAATCTTTGTTGTATTTTCTTTTTAAATATTTCCTTTTTTAAAATTTGGATTATTTTTCTTATTATTATGTTGTTTTTTAATATTTTCTGGGTACAAGTTTTTCACTAGATACAAAAGATTTGCAAATATTTTCTCCCTGTCACCTGTCATTTCATGTTCTTAATATAATTTTTATACAATATATGTGTAGTGTAATGTATGTGACATGTGTGTATATGTTTATTTGTATATGTAAATACATATATGTATACAAATAATATGTATTTATACATATGTAAAATTTTCCATACTCGTTTCTTTGGATCTTATTTATTCCTACCTTTCATATTCAAGCCAGATTCTGTATCTTTTCTTCTAAACTTTTCTGAATTTGTATGAAATTGCAACTTCTAATCTTATAACTCAAGGAATTAAAGAGGCTCAGAATGTATACCTATCTCCCATAAATTAGCCCATGCACTAAATTTAGAAGAAAAAAGCCAGATGACGGCACTATTCTAAGTATTGGCATCATCATATTTGTGTTGTGAAACATTCCTCTTCATATCATCTTACTGTCATGAGATGAAATATCAATAATCCATCATCACCATCACAATCCTGTCTGACATTAAGACTGCTCAAACCACAAAAAGTCCATCATTCTCCACATTGCTGTGTAATTTACTTTTATATCATAAGCACATTTTCCATACCAGAAGCAGCTAAATAAATATATGGTAATTATTCCTTACACTATGATTTTCTTATTTAGGATCATCACTTGCTATAAAATTTACATAACCATTAACTAAAAGAACATGAAGATTTAGACTATCTAAATGAAATCTTTCTCACTTCTCCCATCAAAGTACTTTGGATGAGCCAGCAGGACAACTTTTACTGCTCATTCAATTTTAGAAAATTATAAAATAATCTATTTTTGTGCACATGGTGGGGAATCTAAATGAAGCCCTCTGTTATTTTATAAGCTATGATTCTACAACTTTAGAAAAAATTTTTATGACCTTGTGAGTCAAAAGAAATAACATAGTATTGTATCTAGGAAAAATGTCACTAAATTAAAGTAGAGCTTTAATTGTGCCACTGTGAGATTTTAAGATACATTACTATTAACAGGCTACCTTTACAGAGAAGCAGATAAATGAGAGTCAGTTATGACAAGCACCATGTTCTGTCCCCCGATTAATTTCTATATCTCAGTCCAAACTTGGACGAAAGGGCCAGAACACTTTCTGGCTGTGGTGCTGTTAATGATTTCCCAGAATGCTTCTCCAGCCAGCTCAGGAGACCTGTCCTATAATTAGATACCATGAACCATGATAAAACTGATAGGTAGGTATATCCAAGGCAAGAGATAGATAAATACATAACAATATGTAAATTATAGTTACTTTGTCTCTTGTGGATGTCAGAAAATATTAATACATTGGAAGGAATACTTATTATTTTAGCTTAAATTTGCTTTCTGCAAACTTTTAGGGTTACAAAAAAAGGATTAATGAACTTCAAAAACAGTGAAATACAACAAAAAAGCCAACCTGAATAAAATGACTACAATAAGAGCTAATCATTTCTGTAACTTGAGAAGATCAAAAATGAGAATAACAATATAATATTCTCCTTATTTTTTGTTTGTTTTCTTGGCTAGAAAACTTTGCAGAGTCCGATAGACTTTTCATCTCTGTTAGAACACTTCCCCCACCCATCTTACTTTCTATGTAGAGGATCATGTCATCTGCAAACAGTGAGAGTTCTACTTCTTCTTTTCCAATTTGGATTCCTTTTATTTCTTTTTCTGCTCTGATTGCTGTGGCCAAAACTTCCAAAACTATCTTGAATAGTAATGGTGAAAGTGGGCACCCTTGTCTTGTTCCTGACTTTAGAGGAAATGCTTTCAATTTTTCACCATTGAGGATAATGTTTGCTGTGGGTTTGTCATATATAGCTTTTATTATGTTGAGGTATGTTCCTTCTATTCCTGCTTTCTGGAGAGTTTTTATCATAAATGGATGTTGAATTTTGTCAAAGGCTTTCTCTGCATCTATTGAGATAATAATATAGTTTTTATTTCTCAATTTGTTAATGTGGTGTATTACATTGATTGATTTGTGGATATTGAAGAATCCTTGCATCCCTGGGATAAAGCCCACTTGATCATGGTGTATGATCTTTTTAATGTGTTGTTGGATTCTGATTGCTAGAATTTTATTAAGGATTTTTTCATCTATGTTCATCAGTGATATTAGCCTGTAATTTTCTTATTTTGTGGCATCTTTGTCGGGTTTTGGTATTAGGATGATGGTGGCCTCATAGAATGAGTTTGGAAGTTTACCTTCCTCTGCAATTTTCTGGAAGAGTTTGAGTAGGATAGGTGTCAGCTCTTCTCTAAATTTTTGGTAGAATTCAGCTGTGAAGCCCCATCTTACTTTCTTACTGACTCCTACCAATGCACCAAGGTCTCATATCACAGAAGAACAGGTTTATGTTTTTGACTGGCAGGTTCCTTGAGGTCAGGAGCAACCTGCCTTCTTCTCTTAACATCCATCCCCTGGGGCAGGAGCAGTGTTTCGAACAGCCCTCAATAAATACTTTATGAGTTGAACAAATACATGAGTCACATTACCTGTGAGCAGTAAACTACAAAGGCTGAACATACCAAAGTTTGGAGCAATAATGAATATTGCTGGCAACTAATTTATCCTTAATAATTTAATAGCATTATTAATCATTATTGTAATACAAGCTAATCAATCATAAATGGTAATATGTTTACAAAATTAGCATGCTGCTCTTTCTCTGGCAGAGCCTTGCCACAACTTTGAATTAAGAAGGAGGAAGGAAGAGGCATGGACAACGAAGATTAAAGTACCCTCGAGGCTTCTGGACTTCTCTGCCTCTGAACTGTGTTGAGAGGAATCTGAGTTCTGACTCCCAGTCTGTGAGCAAAGGTAAATGTGATTTCAGCAGAGACAGCAACTTTCCTGGACTCCCCTAAGGGGGACCAAACCCAGAGCCCCAGGGCTCCCCAGGGACACTGGTGAAGGAGCAGAGAGACACTGGTCTCTTCTGAATTGCAAAATCACTCATTACTCTGGCCAAGCTGAATATACATGGAAACATGTTGAAACCATGGTTCTCAGAGCCTTCACAGAGGGGATGGCAGAAATGAATCAAATAGTCCCAGAAATAAATGTACAAATGCCATTGTGATATTTTTTGCAAATGAGAGGTTCTCTGAGTTTAAGGTAATGGGAAAGACATGAATCTTCAGAGGATCTCATAATCACATTTTCTCCCAATGAGTTCCTCATGCATCTGTTCATTGGGGTGAAGCGGGTAGACAGAGCATGTTTCATCCCCCCTCTTTGTAAGGCTGGAATATACATGTTGGCTAAGCAGGAGCAGCTCATATTTAATTTCTCAGCATAAAACTGCCCTATTACCACTTTTTGGAAATTACCACAAACCAAAATATATTTGACTTAACAAACAAACAAACAAAAAAAGCTAAAAACAACAAAGGTAAAAGAGAGAAAGGTAACAGTCATGTATATATAGTTTAAAAGTTGTCTTTCTGAGCCTTGGCCTAGAAATTCCAATAAGTGGAAAAATCCTTGAATAATAGCCAGTGTCATACAACTGCTAGCCCTCCTCTACATGTAAAGATCATAAGTTGTTTCTTAGGTTATAAGTGACAGACCTCCCCCACACAAAGGTATCTATATAATTTTACTTTTAAATCATTTCATAATAAAAAATGTTTTTAATAATTTTCCATTTGTATTTAGCAAGATATGAAAAAACTATTCTCTCACATTATCCCCTGCTGTTTGCTACTGTTTAAAAATTGCAGGTGCCTTTTACAAAAATAACCTAAAATATGCTTTATTTAGTCCTTGAAAGAAATTGTTTCCCAAGAAAAATAATCATGTGTTAAGAATCACTGCATCAAAAGTGATTATTACACCCAAGATATACCACTTCTTTCTGCTTTGTGGGAGACTGTAGTTAGTTTATTAACTCTGTCACAGCAGTAGCCTACTGATGGAAGATAAATATTTGCTCTGCTTTGGGTTTGGCACTCTCTAAATGCTTATTATCAGTTATCAAGTTTCTTGATTAGATGTGAACAACTGAATTCTTAGATAGCCGTATATACGTAGGTGATCTGTCAAGTTACCCAGCAGTACACAAACTTCCCCTCTAGGAACATGTGTTTCTTTATACATCTAAGAACATTTTAAAATAACAATAACCCTGTATACGAGACAACAAAAGGGACACTGATGTATAGAACAGTCTTATGGACTCTGTGGGAGAGGGAGAGGGTGGGAAGATTTGGGAGAATGGCATTGAAACATGTATAATATCATGTATGAAACGGGTCGCCAGTCCAGGTTCGATGCACCATACTGGATGCTTGGGGCTGGTGCACTGGGACGACCCAGAGGGATGGTATGGGGGGGCGGGGGGAGGAGGGAGGAGGGTTCAGGATGGGGAACACATGTATACCTGTGGCAGATTCATTTAGATATTTGGCAAAACCAATACAATATTGTAAAGTTTAAAAATAAAATAAAATTTAAAAAAATAAAATAATAAAATAAAATAATAGTACTGCATTTTCTACAGTTCTGAAGAGTGGTAGGTAGGGGGAATGTTGATCAAAATTGGTATTTTGAGTTACACATATTATGCTGGTTTATTAAAGCAATAGTACATTTATTGATGAGTCTCCTCTTACATGGATTTTTAAAAATTAAAAGAATGAAATAATTTATGATATTCTCCAAGGCCTATATAGCTTTATTTCCCAGGACATCTAGTGTCTGTATATTAGCATGTGCCCTTCCTTGCAATGGAACAGCATCCCCAGCATCACCCATGAGAGCCAGAGTTGTCCTTGAAGAACTCTATTGCCAAAAAGGAACATATCATTTTTTTTTGAATTTTTTTAAATTTTATTTTATTTTTAAACTTTACATAATTGTATTAGTTTTGCCAAATATCAAAATGAATCCGCCACAGGTATACATATCATTAAGAATCCTTTCATCAACCAGCATATAGGGTGGCTATCTGACAGGTAAACACGTCCTTGTCAAAAGTGTGTTGTATCAAATAGCTGCACATATTCTGTCCTTCATTCTGAAACAGCCCATGACTGAAAAGGCAAAAAAAATATTACACATTAAAGCAGAAAATGCCTACAATGAAAAGATAAAAGCTAAGTTTAGATTTAAACTACTTCCATTAATCCAGCTGAGGGTCCCAAATTCAGGCAGACAGTGTAATCATTTCAAAAAAAAAAAACAACAGAAAAAGTTCAATTTTAACTGTATCCTGAATAAGTAATCATTTTGCTATAGAAGGAGCTGGACTTGGAAACAGAGAGCAGAGAGCAAATACATTTATCCTCTATGTCATGGAATGCTTTAACCTGTTAAATATTAAAATCTATTTGGTGTTCAATAAGAAGTCAATACAATTTCTGTAGAAAAATGATACACTCAGTTCATGGAAATGAATAAGCTAACTTGGGCATTTTATGTCATTGAACCCAGTGGTCCAATTTTTTCAGGAGAGTAATAGCGTATATACTATAGTTATCTAATACATGTGCTTATGAATTTCTTAGGTGATCCTCAATTTGAAATGATTGAAAGTCATTAGAAAATAAAAGTCTAAATCTATTTTTTTATATTTCTCTCTTCACTAGAAGTTACAATTGCTGAATGAACAAGGATTAGTGAAATTTATCAAATCATTTTGAACAATAGAGGTGTTTAAATTTGTTTCTTTCCTGTAACAGATCTGGGACTTTGAGCAAGTGACTTTGAGCAAGCTTCAGTTCATATTTCAGTTTTATCATTCTGAAAATCAAATAATAATAGTACCTATTTAACTTTTTTAGTCAGGATTAAATTAGTAATATTAAAAAAAAAAAAAAAAAAAAGGAACCAATGTGAACAAAAGAAACCTCTGACAACAGTCTGGTATGAAGGCTTCCATCTCTGAGGGGCTTTTTTTCTTGTTAGAGCAACTTCTCAGTGTGAGGATGTCTTGTGCTGCAGGTTAAATAGCTGTAGAGGAAAAAGGAACTTCTGAAATGGAAACTAAAGAATTGGTTGATATTGAAAAATATACACTACTATGTTTTCCATCAATAGCCTCAGTTTTTAATTCATCTACTCCAGATCACATAGGTGAAATATTGTCAGAGTTAAAAGTCTACAGCACCCAACACTATGCTTGCACATATAGAAATGAAAGTGTTAGTCACTCAGTTGTGTAAGACTTTGCAACCTCATGGATTGTAGCCTGTCAGGATCCTCTGTCCATGGGATTCTCTGGGAAAAAATACTGGAGTGAGTAGCCCATGCCTTCTCCAGGGGATCTTCCTGACCCAGGGATCAAACCTGGGTATCCTGCATTGCAGGGAGATTCTTTTCCCTCTGAGCCACCAGGGGGGTGTTCACTAAATGTTTGCTGAATAAGTAGAATGAAAAATGGATTGAATTCATTTGTTTACCCTATGCTCACATAATTGTGGGATCTCCATAATGCAAAAAAAAAGGAGGGGTCAGAGTACATCATGAGAAACACTGGGCTGGAAGAAGCACAAGCTGGAATCAAGATTGCCGGGAGAAATATCAATAACCTCAGATATACAGATGATACCACCCTTATGGCAGAAAGTGAAGAGGAACTAAAAAGCCTCTTGATGAGAGTGAAAGGGGAGAGTGAAAAAGTTGGCTTAAAGCTCAACATTCAGAAAATGAAGATCATAGCATCTGGTCCCATCACTTCATGGGAAATAGATGGAATAACAGTAGCTGACTTTATTTTGGGGGGGCTCCAAAATCACTGCAGATTGTGACTGCAGCCATGAAATTAAAAGATGCTTACACCTTGGAAGAAAAGTTATGACCAACCTCGATAAAATATTGAAAAGCAGAGACATTACTTAGCCAACAAAGGTCCGTCTAGTCAAGGCTATGGTTTTTCCAATGGTCATGTATGGATGCGAGAGTTGGACTGTTAAGAAAGCTGAGTGCCGAAGAATTGATGCTTTTGAACTGTGGTGTTGGAGAAGACTCTTGAGAGTCCCTTGGACTACAAGGAGATCCAACCAGTCCATTGTGAAGGAGATCAGCCCTGGGATTTCTTTGGAAGGAATGATGCTAAAGCTGAAACTCCAGTACTTGGCCACCTCATGGGAAGAGCTGACTCATTGGAAAAGACCCTGATGCTGGCAGGGATTGGGGGCAGGAGGAAAAGGGGATTACAGAGGATGAGATGACTGGATGGCATCACCAACTCGATGGAAGTAAGTTTGAGTGAACTCCAGGGGATGGTGATGCACAGGGAGGCCTGGCATGCTGCGATTCATGGAGTCACAAAGAGTCAGACACGACTGAGCGACTGAACTGAGTGATTGTCTTTAGTTCTATGAGTTTTTAATATATATTAAAATACAGTTAATTGATATTTATTGTTGTTCAGTTGCTAAATCATGTCCAATTATTTGTAATCCCATGGCTTGCAGCACTCCATGCTTCCCTGACCTTCACAGTTTCCAGGAATTTTCTCAAACTCATGTCCATTGAGTCAGCAAAGCCATCCAACAGTCTCATCTTCTGTCGTCCCCTTCTTCTCGTGCCTTCAATCTTTCCAGCATCAGGGTCTTTTCCAATGAGTCAGTTCTTCGCCTTGGGTGGCCAAAGTATTGGAACTTCAGCATCAGTCCTTCCAAAGAATATCCATGAGTATTGACTGGTTTGATCTCTTTGCAGTCCAAGAGACACTCAAGAGTCTTTTCCAGCACCACAGCTTGAATGCTCATTTCTTCGGTGCTCAGCCTTCTTTATGGTCCAACTCTCACATCCATACATGACTACTGGAAAAACCAAAGATTTGACAATTGAACCTTTGTCAGCAAAAAGATATCTCTGTCTTTTAATACACTATATAGGTTTGTCATAGCTATTGCTCCAAGGAGCAAACATCTTTTAATTTTATGGTTGCAGTCAATGTCCACAGTGATTATGGAGCCCAAGAAAATAAAATCTGTCACTCTTTCCACATTCTGTTATGAAGTAATGGGACCAGATGCCATGATCTTCATTTTTTAAATGCTGAATTTTAAGCCAGCTTTTTCACTCTCCTCTTTCACCCTCAACAAGAGGCTCTTTGGTTGTTCTTCATTTTCTGCCATTACAGTGGTTGATATTTCTCCCAGAAATCTTGATTCCAGCTAGAACTTCATCTAGCCCAGAATTTTGCATGATGTACTCTGCATAGAAGTTAAATAGGCATCATGACAATAAACAACCTTGACTTACTCCCTTCCAAAATTAAAACAGTCCATTGTTCCATGTCCAATTCTAGCTGTTGTTTCTTGGCCTGCATGCAGGTTTCTCAGGAGGTAGGTAAGGTTGTCTGGTATTCCCATCTCTTTAAGAATTTTCCACAGTTTGTTGTGATCCACACAATCAAAGGCTTTAACTTAGTCAATGAAACAGAAGTAGATTTATTTTTGGAATTCCCTTGCTTTTTCTATGACCTAACAGATGTTTCCAATTTGATCTCTGGTTCCTCTGCCTTTTCTAAATACATTATACATCTGGAAGTTCTTGGTTCTTGTACTGCTGAGGCCTAGCTTGAAGGATTTTGATCATACACTTGCTAGTATGTGAAATGGGTGCAACTGTAGGGTAGTTTGAAAATTCTTTGGCATTGACATTCTTTGGGATTGGAATGAAAATGATCTTTTCCAGTCCTGTAGCCACTGTTGAATTTTCCAAATTTGCCAGCATATTGAGTGTACACTTTAACAGCATCATCTTTTAGGATTTGAAATAGCTCAGCTGATATTTTTGTACAGATCTTCTGTGTATTCTTGCCATCTCTTCAAATATCTTCTGCTTCTGTTAGGTCCATACCATTTATGTCCTTTATTGTGCCCATCATCATGAAATGTTCCCTTGGTATCTCCATTTTTCTTAAAGAGATCTCCAGTATTCCCCATTCTATTGTTTTCCCTATTTATTTGCATTGTTCTCTTAAGAAGGCTTTAAAAAAAAAAAAAAAAAAAAGCACTCCTTGCTATTCTCTGAAACTCTGGATTCAGTTGAGTATACCTTTCCTTTTCTACTTTGCCTTTCATGTCTCTTCTTTTCTCAGCTATTTGTAAGGCGTCCTCAGGTAATCACTTTGCCTTATGGCATTTCTTTTTTTCTTGGGGTGTGGTTTTGTTCACTATCTCTTATTCTATGTTATGAATTTCTGTTCACAGTTTATCAGGCACTCTGTCTAAGTCAAGATCTCATACCTTGAATCTATTTGTCACCTCCACTGTATAATGATACGGGATATGATTTAGGTCATACCCGAATGGCCTAGTGGTTTTCCTTACTTTATTCAATTTAAACCTGAGTTTTGCAAAAAGGAATGGATAATCTGAGCTGAGATCAGTGGAGAAATAACTCCAGAAAGAATGAAGGGATGCAGCCAAAGCAAAAACAATACCCAGTTGTGGGTGTGACTGGTGATAGAAGCAAGATCTGATCTCCAGGAGTTGGTGATGGACAGGGAGGTCTGGCATGCTGCGATTCATGGGTTCGCAAAGAGTCGGACATGACTGAGTGACTGAACTGAACTGAATCTGAGCCACAGTGAGTCCCAGGTCTTGTGTTTGCTGAATGTATAGAGCTTCTCCATCTCTAGCTGCTAAGAATATAATCAATCTGTTTTTGGTATTGACCATCTTATGATATTCATGTGCAAATTCATCTCTTGTATTGTTGGAAGAGAGTGTTTGCCAGAGCATTTTCTTGGCAAAACTCTGTTTGCTTTTGCCCTGTTCATTTTGTACAGCGAGGCCAAACTTGCCTGTTATTCCAGGAACCTCTTGACTTCCTACTTTTGCATTCTAATTCCCTACCATGAAAATGACTTTTTTGTGTGTGTGTGTTATATCTAGGTCTTGTAGATCATAGAAGCTTTCAATTTCAGCTTCTTCAGAATTAAATTGGGGCATAGACTTAGATTACTGTGATGTTGAACAGTTTATTGGAAATGAACTGAGATCATTCTGTCATTTTTAAGAGTGTATCCAAGAACTGCATTTGGACTCGTTTGTTGACTGTGATGGCTACTCTATTTCTTCTAAGGGATTCTTGCCCACAGTAGTAGATACAATGGTCATCTGAGTTAAATTCTCCCATTCCAGTCCATTTTAGTTCACTGATTCCTAAAATGTTGACCTTCACTCTTGCTAGCTCCTGTTTGACCATTTCCAATTTGCCCTAATTCATGGACCTAACATTCCATGTTCCTATGCAATATTGCTCTTTACAGCAATCAGACTTTACTTTCATCACCCATCACATCCACAACTGGGTATTGTTCTTGTTTTGGCTCTGTCTCTTCATTTTTTCTGGAGTTGTTTCTCCTTTCTTCTCCAGTAGCATATTGGGCACCTACCAACCAGGGGTGTTCATCTTTCAGTGTCCTATCTTTTTGCCTTTTCGTACTCTTCATGGACAATATTCCTGCCTTGAGAACCCCATGAACAGTATGAAAATTAATATATTAATCTGTGACAAATAAAATGTCAAAATTTTAAATAGAGACAGAATGAGACTTACCTTTACATACATCACTTGTCTCACCCTAATCATGAACCTGACTGAGGTTTTAATTCTTCCCTTCTCTGAAGAACAAGGAGATGCACATTAACCTTATGGGGTATGGTGGCATGTGACAAAAGAAACCTCTACTGACATAGTGTCAGGCCAGCACTTAGTAGTTCTGCCTTTGTATTGACCCATTAAATAACCTCATGAACATGACCTCCCAACTTTTCCTAAAAGCAGAGCCAGTTTCCCCAGACTGTGCTGAAAAGGAGACCTCTTTTACAAATGCACACAGAACTACACAGGAATCCTCAATCTTCAATAAGTCACACCAGGAACATTGGGGAAAAAAAAAAAAAAACTGTCCTGGTTAAAAATACTTAAATCCATTAAGATGCTCATGAAATGATATGTCTTAGACAGTGTTTTTAATGACAAGCTATTGTTTCAAATTGCTTGTTAGCTACAGCATGACCTTAAATCCAGTGGATTTATTTATTATCCTCTCCAGGGTTGGCCCTAAGCTAAATTGTAAAGTAGGTTCAGTTTAACGTGACAGACAACTCTTGGCCCATAACATATGCAGATGCCCACTCTCTTCTTCAAATATTCAGACACCCTCTGATCGGCCCTTGGGTCCTGCAGGTCCGCTAGGAAGCTCATCAAACTTCTCCATACCCCCCACAGAAGTATGCATATTAGCTCTGCAACCTCAGTTAGGTAGCTGTGATTGGAAAACAGTCACTTATAATAAGCTGCCTTGTGGTGTGTTGTTCAATGATATTTTAATGTGTTTTCATAGCCAGAATATTAGCATTTGAATAGAGGCTGGAGAAAAATACATGGCATACCTTTTGGGGCAAAAAAAAAAAAAAAAATGTATATATGATATACTGTCAGGTATAAACTAATCCTATGATGGTAAGAAAATACACTGAATTTTTTAAATTACACTTAAGTGACAGGATAACATCAATTTTTGCAGTTTCCATTTTCTTATGACTAAATATTTGCTTATTGTGAATTATTTTACTCATATAAATAAAGAACAGTGGTTTAGTTGCTGTCATGTCTGACTCTTGCAACCCCTTGGACTGCAGCTGTCCAGTCTCCTCTGTCCATGGGATTTCTCAAGCAAGTATACTGGAGTGGGTTGCCATTGCCTTCTACAGAGGTATCTTTCCTACCCAGGGATCAAACCCATGCCTCCTACATTGCAGGCAGATTATTTACCACTGAGCCACTATGGAAGCCCAAATAGTCAATTTTGTCACTCAGTCATGTCCGACCATTTGCCGTCCATGGACTTCAGCACGCCAGGCTTCCCTGTCCATCACCAACCCACAGAGCTTGTTCAAATCCATGTCTGTTGAGTCGATGTTGCTATCAAACCATCTCATCCTCTGTCGTCCCCTTCTCCTCCTGCCTTCAATCTTTTCCAGCATTAGGGTCTTTACAAATGAGTCAGTTTTTCAGAATAGGTGGCCAAAGTACTATAATTTCAGCTTCAGCATCAGTCCTTTCAATGAATATTCAGGACTGATTTCTTTAGTATGGACTGTTTGGATCTCTATGCAGTGCAAGGAACTCTCAAGAGTCTTCTCCAATACCACAGTACAAAAGCATCAATTCTTTGGTGCTCAGCTATCTTTATAGTCCAACTCTTACATCCAAACATGATTATTGGAAAAACCATAGCTTTGGCTAGACTGACCTTTGGGGGCAAATTAATGTCTCTGCTTTTTAATACACTGTCTAGGTTGGTCAAAGCTTCTCTTCCAAGGAACAAGCATCTTTCAACTTCATGGCTGCAGTCACCATCTGCAGTGATTTTGGAGCCCAAGAAAATAAAGTTTGTCACAGTTTGCATTGCTTTCCCACCTACTTGCCATGAAGTGATTTGCCATCGTCTTCAGTTTTTGAATGTTGAGTTTTAAACCAACTTTTTCATGCTCTACTTTCACTTTCATCAATAGGCTCTTTAGTTCTTCTTCGCTTTCTGCCAGCAGGGTGATATCATCCGCACATCTGAGGTTATTGATATTCCTCCCACAATCTTGATTCCTGCGTTTGCTTCACCCAGCCAGGCATTTCACATGGTGTACTCTTCATATAAGTTAAATAAGCAGGGTGACAGTATAGAGCCTTGATGTACTCCTTTCCCAATTTGGAATCAATCTATTGTTCCATGTCCATTTCTAAATATTGCTTCTTGACTTGCATACAGATTTCTCAGAAAGCAGATAAGGTGGTCTGGTATTCCTATCTCTTTAAGAATTTTCCATAATTTGTTGTGATCCACACAGTCAAATGATTTAGCATAGTCAATAAAGGAGAAATAGATCTTTTTCTGGAATTCTCTTGTTTTTTCTACAATCCAATAGTTGTTGGAAATTTGATTTTTGGTTCCTCTGCCTTTTCTAAATCCAACTTGAGCATCTGGAAATTGACGGTTCACATACTATTGAAACCTGGCGTGGAGAATTTTGAGCAACACTTTGCCAGAATGTGAGATGAGCACAATTGTATGATAGTTTCCTGTGGCCACTGCTGAGGTTTCCAAATTTGCTGGCATATTGAATGCAGCACTTTCACAGCATCATCTTTCAGGATTTGAAAGAGCTCAACTGGAATTCCATCACCTCCACTAGCTTTGTTCGTAGTGATGCTTCCTAAGGCCCACTTGACTTCACATTCCAGGATGTCTGGCTCTAGGTGAGTGATCACACCATCATGATTATCTGGTTCATGAAGATATTTTTTGTACAGTTCTTCTGTGTATTCTTGCCACATCTTCTTAATATCTTCTGCTTCTCTTAGGTCCCTACCATGTCTGTCCTTTAGTGAGTCCATCTTTGCATGAATGTTCCCTTGGTATCTCTAATTTTCTTGAAGAGATCTCTAGTCTTTCCCTTTCTATTGTTTTCCTCTATTTATTTGCATTGATCACTGAGGAAGGCTGTCTTATCTCTCCTTGCTATTCTTTGGAATTCTGCGTTCAAATGAGTATATCTTTCCTTCTCTCCTTTGTTTTTCACTTCTCTTCTTTTTACAGCTATTTATAATGCCTCCTCACACAGCAATTTGGTTTTTTGCATTTCTTTTTCTTGGGGATACTCTTCATTCCTATCTCCTGTACAATGTCACAAACTTATGTCCATAGTTCATCAAGCACTCTATCAGATCTAGTCCCTTAAATCTATTTCTCACTTTCACTCTACAGTTTTAAGGGATTTGACTTACAATGACCTGAATCAGCGATGAGTGTACCTGTGTCCCTCATCCTGAACCCCTCTCCCAACTCCATCCCCATCTCATCCCTCAGGTTGTCCCAGTGAACTGCCTTTGAGTTCCCTGTTTCATGAATCCAACTTGGATGGATAATCTATTTCACATATGGTAATATACATGTTTAAATGCTCTTCTCTTAAATCATCCCACCCTCACCTTTTCCCACAGAGTCCAAAAGTCTGTTCTCTATATCAGTGTCTCTTTTGCTGTATCACATACAAGGTCATTGTTACTATCTTTCTAAATTCCATATGTATGCATTAATTGGTGTTTTTCTTTCTGACTTACTTCACTCTGTATAATAGGCTCCAGCTTCATCCACCTCATTAGAACTGATTCAAATGTGTTCTTTTTCATAGCTGAGTATTATTCCATTGTGCATATGTACCACAGCTTTTTTATCCATTCATCTGCCAATGGACATCTAGGTTCCTTCCATGTCCTTCCTAGCTGTTGTAAACAAAACTGCAGTGAACGTTGGGGTACACGTGTCTCTTTCAATTCTGGTTTCCTTGGTGTGTATGCCCAGCAGTGGGATTGCTGGGTTGTATGGCAGTTCTATTTCCAGTTTTTTTAAGGAATCTCCACACTGTTCTCCATAGTGGCTGTACTAGTATGTATTCCCACCAACAATATAAAAGTGTTCCCTTTTCTGCACACCCTCTCCAGCATTTATTGTTTGTAGACTTTTTGATAGCAGCCATTCTGACTGGCATGAGATGGTATCTCATTAAGGTTTTAATTTGCATTTACCTGGTGGTAAGTGATGTTGAACATCTTTTCATGTGTTTGTTAGCCATCTGTATGTCTTCTTTGGAGAAAAGTCTGTATAGTTCTGTTAGGTAGGTAGAATAGGGAAAAGGAGTCCAAACTGGAGGTGGCTAAAAGACAAGGAAGGTCCAAGGACCAGAGTGAAGACTTCAGGCAGAACAAACAGAACAAACAGCACTCCTGGCCGAGGACCAGAGTGAAGACTTCAGGCAGAACAAACAGAACAAACAGCACTCCTGGCTAAGCCCAATTTGCATAGGGCAGGCCCAGGTGGAGGAAAAAACATATAAAAGGAGGAGCCAAAGCGCTTTCTCTTGGACTCTCTCTCCCGAGTGCATGCGCGCGCTCTCTCTCTCTTTCTCTCTCTCTCTTTCTCCCTCCCCACGCACTTCTCCACTCTCTTCTCTTGGAGTCTTGGATTCTCCTCTTATCTTATAAATAAAATAGAGCTGTAACACTGATTTGCCTAAGAGCTGTAGCACGGTTTGTCCAAGACCTGAGAGCTGAGCCGCGCCGAGGGCTTTAATTTCCGTTGCTCCAAATCTTTGTTGTGACGAGACAAAGAACGGAGGAACATACACTCGCGTGACAGTTCTTTAGCCCATTTTTTTTGATTAGGTCATTTATTTTTCTGGAATTGAGCTTATTTTTGTTCACGGTGTTAGAAAGTGTTCTAGCTTTATTCTTTTACAGGTAGTGGACCAATTCTCCCAGCACCACTTGTTAAAGAGATTCTATTTTCTGCATTGTATAGTCTTGCCTTCTTTGTAAATGATAAGGTATCCATAGGTGGGTGGATTTATCTCTGGAATTTCTATTTTGTTTCCTTCCGGGAGCCGGCATATTGCATATTAAGTGCATATTGCATATTGAGTGCAGCACTTTCCACAGCATCATCTTTCAGGATCTGGAATAGCTCAACTGGAATTCTATCACTGCCGGGAGCCAGCGTGAGGAGCTCCACCCATGACAAAGGTCATGAGGAAGGAGGCATACGCAAAGGCGGGATCAAGCCTCAGGAGTCCCCCTGGAAATTCTCGGGCATTTACACCCAAAACCAGAGTCTGCCTACTTTCTGCTTTGTGCCTTCACCTACACCTCTGACTTTACGGGGGGCTGTCCCCCACTACCTCTCTGAAAAAAGAGTTAGCTTACAGCTCCAGTTAATAATTCCTGGGTGTGACAGTGTTTCAACCTACAAACTCCTTTGGAAATCCTCTAGCCTGCCTGAATAGGTTTTTCTGGCCCCATGTGATTGTTCAGAGCCTCCCAACTGTGAGAGGCAGGAGATGTTCTAAACTGTCTAAACACAGATTCTTTTGAGTAGTTAAAAGATTGATTAGAAATTGTATTGGTGAAGGGATTTTCGCTTGTTGGACCAATGTTTGCTGCTAAGTTTCCATATCCCTTACCTGCTGTGTCCCTGGCAGTGTATTGATTAATATAATTGGTGTAAGTAGTAGCTTTAATGTTTGTAACCTGGGACCCTTGAGTTAATTCTTTTTCTTGTTATAGCCCACCACACCTTTGCTCTGTAGGAATGCAACTTTATCTAATGCTTTTGGAGGGTGGCTCCTGACCAATCACCTTTAGAGAAAAGTAAGTTTTCTGAAGAAAGGGTCTTAAAATGTTAACAGGCCTCCAGGCCAGAAGATGATGCAAATCACCTAAGCTTTTGCATATGATAAGTTTGCAGGAAGAAAGCCTGGCTTGCTGCATGACTCTACCCCTTCCCCCATTATCCTCTATGCATAACTTAGGGTATAAAAACTACTTTGGAAAATAAAGTGCAGGCCTTGTTCACTGAAACTTGGTCTCACCATGTCGTTTTTTCTCTTACCTTCTGGCTGAATTATTCAGCCTCTTTTCTCCACTGAATTTCCTCACTGAGCTATCCTTATTTCAGCCTCTTTTCTCCACTGAATTTCCTCACTGAGCTATCCTTATTCCATTACTCTTTATATCCTTAATTAAAGTTTAATTAAGCAGTTGTTTCCTGATCCTCGCCGACGCCGTCCCTGCTTCGAATTCCCTGGATCCACCGGGGCTGGACCCCGGCAGTTTCCTTGATCTATATTTCTGTCTTTTAGCCAGTACCATGCTGTCTTGATGACTGCTGCTTTGTAGTATAGTCTGAAGTCAGGCAGGATGATTCCTCCAGTTCCATTCTTCTTTCACAAGATTGCTTTGGCTATTCAAGATTTTTTGTATTTCCATACAAATTGTGAAATTATTTGTTCTAGTTCTGTGAAAAATATCATTGGTAGCTTGATAGGGAGTGCATTGAATCTATAGACTGTTTTGGGTAGTATATTCATTTTCACTATATTGAGTCTTCCAATTCATGAACATGGTATATTTCTCCATCTATTTGTGTCATATTCGATTTCTTTCACCAGCGTTTTATATTTTTCTATACATAAGCGTTTTGTTTCTTTAGGTAGATTTATCCTTAGGTATTTTATTCTTTTCATCTCAAAGGTGAATGGATTTGTTTCCTTAATTTCATTTCTGTTTTTTCATTGTTACTGTATAGGAGTAGAAAGGATTTTTGTGTATTAAATTTATATCCTGCAACTTTACTATATTCATTGATTAGCTCTAGTAATTCACTAGTGGTGTCTTTAGAGTTTTCTGTGTAGAGGATCATGTCATCTGCAAACAGTGAGAGATTTATTTCTTTTCCAATCTGGATTCCTTTTATTTATTTTTCTTCTCTGATTGCTGTGGCTAAAAGTTCCAAAACTATGTTGAATAGTAGTGGTGAAAGTGGGCACCCCTGTCTTGTTCCTGACTTTAGAGGAAATGGTTTCAATTTTTCACCATTGAGGATATGTTTGCTGTGGGTTTGTCATATATGACTTTTATTATGTTGAGCTGTGCTCCTTCTATGCCTACTTTCTGGAAGGTTTTTATCATAAATAGATGTTGAATTTGGTCAAAGGTTTATTTTGCATCTATTGAGATAATCATATGGTTTTTATCTTTCAATTTGTTAATTTGGTGTATCACTTTGATTGATATGCAAATATTGAGGAATCCTTGCATCCTTGGGATAAAGCCCATTTGGTCATGATGTATGGTCTTTTTAATATGTTGTTGGATTCTGTTTGCTAGAATTTTGTTGAGGATTTTTGCATCTATGTTCATCAGTGATATTGGCCTGTAGTTTTCTTTTCCTGTGGCATCTTTGTCTGGTTTTGGTATTAAGGTGATGGTATTTGGTATTAGGCCTCATAGAATGCATTTGGCCATTTACATTCCTCTGCAATTTTCTGGAAGAGCTTGAGTAGGATAGGTGTTAGCTTTATAACTTAGAGATTTATAACTATAACTCTCTATGACTTAGTTAGCTCTATAACTCTACAACTTAGAAAGATTTTGGTAGAATTCACCTGTGAAGTCATCTGGTTCTGGGCTTTTGTTTCTTGGAAGATTTTTGGCTATAGTTTCGATTTTTGTGCTTGTGATGGGTCTGCTAAGATTTTCTATTTCTTCCTAATACACTTTTGGAAGGTTATACTTTTCTAAGAATTCCTCCATTTCTTCTAAGTTGTCCATTTTTATTGTCATGCAGTTGCTGATAGTAGTCTTTTAGGATCCTTTGTATTTCTGTGATTTCTCCATTTTCGTTTCTAATTTTATTGATTTGATTCTTCTCCCTTTTTTTCTTGATGAATCTGGCTAATCATTTCGCTATTTCATTTATCTTCTCAAAGAATCGACTTCAGTTTTGTTGATTTTTGCTATAGTTTCCTTTGTTTCTTTTTCATTTATGTCTGCCCTTATTTTTATGATTTCTTTCCTTCTACTAACCTGGGGTTCTTCATTTCTTATTTTTCTGTTTGCTTTAGGTGTAAAGTTAGGTTATTTATTTGAGTTTTCTCTTGTTTCTTGAGGTAAGCTTGTATTGCTATGAACCTTCCCCTTAGCACTGCTTTTATGGAATCCCATAGGTTTTGGGTTGTCGTATTTTCATTTTCATTTGTTTCCATGCATATTTTGATTCCTTTTTTTTTATTTCTTCTGTGATTTGTTGGTTATTCAGAAGTGTGTTGTTTAGCCTCTATATGTTCGTATTTTTAATAGCTTTTTTTCCCCCTGTAGTTGACATCTAAGCTTACCTAATTATGATCAGAAAAAGATGCTTTAAATGATTTCAATATATATATTTTTAAATTTACCAAAGCTAGATTTATGGGCAAGGATGTGATCTATCCTGGAGAATTATCCATGTGCACTTGAGAAAAAGGTGAAATTCACTGTTTTGGGGTGAATTGTCCTATAGATATCAATTAGGTCTAACTGGTCCATTGTATCATTTAAAGTTTGTGTTTCTTTGCTAGTTTTCTGTTTGGTTGATCTATCCATAGGTGTGAGTGGGGTATTAAAGTCTCCCACTATTATTGTGTTACTGTTAATTTCCCCTTTCCTACTTGTTAACATTTGCCTTACCTATTGCAGTGATCCTATTTTGGGTGCATATATAATTGTTATATCTCCTTCTTGGCTTGATTCTTTGATCATTAAGTAGTGTCTTTCTTTGTCTCTTTTCACAGCCTTTATTTCAAATCTATTTTATCTGATATGAGAATTGCTACTCCTGCTTTCTTTTGTTCTCAATTTGCATAAAATATCTTTTTCCAACCCTTCACTTTCAGTCTGTACATGTCCCTTGTTTTGAGGTAGGTCTCTTGTAGACAGCATATATGGGGGCCTTGTTTTTTTTATCCATTCAGCCAGGCTTTGTCTTTTAGTTAGGGCATTCAATCCATTTGCATTTAAGGATTGATCATTGACAAGAATGATCCCGCTGCCATTTACTTTGTTGTTTTGGATTCGAGTTTATAAATGTTTTCTGTGTTTCCTGTCTAGAAAAGATCATTTAGCATTTGTTCAAGAGCTAGTTTGGTGGTGCTGAATTCTCTCAGCTTTTGCTTTTCTGTAAAGCTTTTGATTTCTCCTACATATTTGAATGAGATCCTTGCTTGGCATAGTAATCTGGACTGTAGCTTTTTCTCTTTCATCACTTTAAGTATGTCCTGCCCTTCCCTTCTGGCCTGAAGAGTTTCTATTGAAAGATCATCTGTTATCATAATGGGGATGCCCTTGTGAGTTATTTGTTGCTTTTCCCTTGCTGCTTTTAATATTTGCTCTTTGTGTTTGATCTTTGTTAATTTGATTAATATGTGTCTTATGGTGTTTCACCTTGGGTTTATCCTGTTTGGGACTTTCTGGGTTTCTTGGACTTGAGTGGCTATTTCCTTCCCCATTTTAGGGACTTTTCAACTATTATCTCCTCAAATATTTCCTCATGTCCTTTCTTTTTGTCTTCTTCTGGGACTCCTATGATTTGAATGTTGGGGCATTTAACATTGCCCCAGAGTTCTCTGAAGTTTTCCTCATTTCTTTTAATTCCTTTTTTTTTTTTTTTCCCTCTCTGCTTCATTTATTTCCACCATTCTATCTTCCACCTCACTTATTATATCTTCCGCCTCAGTTATTCTACTGTTGGTTCCCTCCAGAGTGCTTTTGATCTCAGTTATTTCAGTATTCATTATTGATTGACTCTTTTTTATTTATTCTAGATCCTTGTTAAACATTTCTTGCATCTTCTCAATCCTTGTCTCTACTTACCTGTAACTCCATTCTGTTTTCAAGATTTTGGATCATCTTTACTATCATTATTCTGAATTATTTTTCAGGTAGACTCCCTATCTCCTCATCTTTTGTTTGATTTGGTGGGCATTTATGATGTTCCTTTACCTGCTGAATATTTCTCTGCCTTTTCATTTTGTTTAGATTGCTGTGTTTTGGGTGGCCTTTCTGTATGCTGGAAGTTTGTGGTTCCTCTTTATTGTGGAGCTTGCTCCCTATGGGTAGGGTTGGAGTAGTGACCTGTCAAGGTTTCCTGGTTAGGGGAGCTTTCATCTATTTTATGGTGAGTGGAGCTGGATCTCTTCCCTGTGGAGTGCAATGAAGTGATCAGTAGTGAGTTTTGAGGTGTCTATGGGTTTAACATGGCTTTAGGAAGCCTGTAGTTTAATGCTCAGGACTGTGTTCCTGCATTGCTGGAGAATTGACATGGTATGTCTTGCTCTGGAATTTGTTGGCTCTTGGGTGGATCTTGGTTTCAGTGTAGGTATGGAGGCTTTTGGCTAAGTTCTTTTCTATTAATGTTCCCTAGAGTCAGGAGATCTCTGGTATTCTCAAGTTTTGGATTTAAGCCTCCTGTCTCTGGTTTTCAGTCTTATTCTTACAGTAGCCTCAAGACTTCTCCATCCATACAGCACAGATGATAAAATATCTTGAGTAATAGTGAAAAGATTCTCCACAGTGAGGAACACCCAGAGAGATTCAAAGAGTTACATGGAGAAGAGAAGAGGGAGGAGGGAGATAGAGGTGGCCAGGAGGAGAAGAGGGGGAATCAAAAGGGAAAAGAGCAATCTAGCCAGTAATCAATTCCTTATGTGCTTTCCACAGTCTGCAACACCCAGAGAGATTCATGGAGTTACATAGAGAAGAGAAGAGGGAGGATGGAGATAGAGGTGACCAGGAGGAGAAGAGGGGGTGGCAAAAGGATAGAGAGCAATCAAGCCAGTAATCACACCCCTAAGTGAAAATGGATATTGAAGATTAGATTCTTAATGGTACAAAATTGATAACAAATACCGAAAACCAAAGATTAAAAATATAGAATAGAGGTTAGACTCTCAAAAATACAATATTAAAAATAGAAAACAAAATCAATCACAAAATTATAAATATATATATATGAAATTTGCTTTAAAAAATAGGGTGTTTTATTGCAAGGTAACAGTAGGTTATAGAAGTGAAAATTAAAGGAATAATAAAGAACTAAAAAATGAAAACAATTTTAAAGTAATAATAGTAAAAATATTTCTAGGAATTTCTTTGGATCTGTTGTGGGCAGTGTGGGGTCGGTTCAATTTCAGATAGTTCCTTGTTCCAGCTTGTACTTCTTCTCAAGGTCTATAGGCCCCTTCCAATGCTTAGTCAATGTTAACTATAGGGTTTTAATCTGTTGCACCTGTCAATTGCAGAGCAGTTTCCTCTTCTTTGTTTATTTTGACTTCCTCTGTTTGCAAGTCTATTCAGTGTCTAATTTTTCCCCTGACAAAAGGGGGCAAAGGTGGTCACTTATTTAGGCTCGCTTGTTCAGTTGCATTGTGGGGAGGGACGGACACTGCAAACAAATATCACTGGCATGTGTGGGGAGTGATCACAGTGTATAGACCACACTGCGTTTTCCCCAGCCCACTGAGGCATGTGCTTTCTTGGTCTACACTGCTCAGGCTCCAGGTTGCTCTGCTGGTGTACTATCCAAAGCAGACCCTGTGTTTCATGCACTTCCCAGGTCTAAGTCACTCAGGTTCAGGTTCTCGGGTACTCCATAAAGGCATAGACTTGGTTGGGCATGCGTTTTGTGCCTTTCCCAGGTCCAAGAAGCTCAAATGACCAGGCACTTGGGAAGCGTACTGTCTCAGGTGGGCCATGCATCTTAATTAATCACCTCCTCAGTTCCAGCACTCGGTTCCCCAGGTGTACCGCAAAAGCACTGTCTCTGGTGTACCATGTGTCTCTGGGGAGCTGAACTCAGGCTGTGACCATCCTGGCAGCTGTCAACCAGCCCGGATCCCAGGAAGACATGGTTAGCAACTAGGAGCCTGCTCACAGTTTGGTGGAGGATGCCATCTCTGGGGCCGAGATTGCCCCTTGCCCTCCAGCTCTGACTGTCGCTTGCTTGCCTCTCTGCCTCCAGTAGGGGGAGGGGCCTGTACGCAGCCTGCTAGCTCTCCTTTGGTATTCACTTAATCTTTCATTCTGTGAGCAGACCAGGCTGCTTGTTAGGTTAGAGCCTTTCATGGGAACATCCTCTTTTTTTTTTTTTCCCACCCCCCCCCCCCCACCCCCTCTCTGGCTATCCCACAGTTTGGGTTGCTATCTCATGTTAGCTCCCTCAGATTGTCCTCAGGGCATTCAAGCCCAGTCCTTACCCTAAGGACCAATGATGCAGCCTGCACCTCCCTGTCCAGCCCCTGCTCACTGATGGTGGACATGAGCATCTGGGCTACTTCTCTGCTGGGAGTGGTGATTAGGCAAGTATTCTGTGGGTATTTTTTTTTTTCCTCCAAGTTATGTTGCCACTGAGATTCCAAAACTCTCCATAAACCAGCCAGTGAGATGGTTTCTGCTGTTTGGAAACTAGTCCTCCTTTACAACTCCCTCCCCAGGATGGGTCTCTGTCCATAATTCTTTTGTCTCTCTTTTTGTCTTTTATATTTTGTCCTACCTCCTTTCAAAGATAATGGGCTGCCTTTCTGGGTCCCTGGTATCCTCCAAAAGCATCCAGAAGTTGTTTTGTGGAAGTCTCTCAGCATTCAAATGATATTTTGATAAATTTTTTGGGGAGAAAGTGGTCTCCCCATCCCATTCCTCTGCTGTCTTGGGACCACGCCCCCACTTTATACATTGTTAAGCCACTTAAATATAGCACCCCCCCAAAGAAGTATCATTTTGGAAGTTTTCAAACATTGTATAAATCCCATTATTCTGTATATATCTCCTGATAATCAACTATGTTTTATATGTGATTTTTAGTTGAAGGATAGTTGATTTACAATATTGTGTTAGTTTCAGGTGTACAGTAAAAGGAAGTTTATACACACACACACACACACACATATCTTTTTTTCAGATTGTTTTCCATAATAGGTTATTACAAAATATTGAATATAGTACCCTGTGCTATAGAGTAAGTTCTTGTTTATCCACTCTATATATAGAAGTTTATATATAGTTTATATAAACTATTTTAATTGACCCATTTGTATCCATGTAGCTCTTATTCAGTCATTTTCATTCATTTATATCCTTTCTATTGTTGTTTTCTTCCATATAACCAATGCCTCAAAATTTTCAATTTTGTAAATGTCGCCTTATGCACATATGTGCTTTCTCTATTTTAGTTACTTTTAGTCAGTAACTAAAAGTAAAATTACTGGCTCAAAATGTATGAACATCCATGACTACACTAGACAATTACAGTTTGCTCTCACAGTGGTCTATATTCTAACCTGTGAAAGGTGAGAGCTACTGTATCTACACATCACTACAAATGGTTGACATTGTCAGACTTCTAAATCTTTGCCAACTATAAGATATGAAAAGGTACTTCTTAGTCATTTAACTGGCATTTCCCTGATAACTTGTGAAGTTAAAAAATCTATTCATGTGTTCATTATCCATTTAGATTTCTTCTTCTGTTATTTACCATTTTATATCACACTCTATATTTTGTAATGACAAAAAATACTCTATTCCGATGAAAGTATCTAACATTGACTTCTCAGGTAACTGAAACTTAATAAGGAAGATCTTCCACTTGAACTGGGGCCTCTCAGTATCCCTTAAACACATCCACTGCTGCTTTAGAGAAAGACTGTTTCTCAGTCATCATTCATGTGATCCAAAAAGTATGATCACATATTACAAAGTATAATTAGATATATACACCCCCCCCCCCCCCAAGCACCAACACTGAGTTAAAATCCTCATTTACTACTTGTTATGTGTGACTTTGGATAAGGAACTTATCTCAGTGCCTCAGTTTCCTCAACTTGAAATGAGATAATAATATAATTCCAACCCCCAGATTCTAAATGCAAACAGAACTGTTGGGAGTATATAATAACTGGTAACTGATGTTAAGTTAGACTAGTGTCTGGGCACAGTAATTATGATGATAATGGTGATAGTGTATTAGACACAGCATAAGTCACGTGACACCGTAGGTAAACTGAGATGTGAGAAAAGCCTTCAGTAATCACAGTTTGGTCTATGTAATTTGCTTCGTGCAAATGGCATATAATTGATTTTGAACCATTATGTTTCTCCTCATCTCCATAGATTTTTTAACATATTTTTGTCCTATTAAACTATTTTTTAATCCTCCATTTCAGAGAAAATTTCTCTTCATTTATATAGATCCCCTGCAAACCTTAATGAATGTCATGAAAATGCTTTGAAACTTGTCAGTGAAAAATATTATGAAAATGTAATTGGTTTCCACTTTCAGGGACTCAAAAGGTGAATCTCTAGATGTAAAAACATATCCTTTTCCAAAATCTTATCAAGAAATGACAATCTTAGAACTTGCTATAACTGGAAATATAATTTGATTGTAATGCTACAAAAAAGTATCCTTGACCCCAGAACTAAAAGCTGGGTTAAAAGCTTCAAGACCAGAGACATTCCTTGTAATTGACTGGGAATCCCCGTAAGGGACTAGAAATTGAAGGATCAAGATGGAAAATTATGAGAGCAGCATGAGATAGCTCTTACCTATCAGCACTGAAATCTAATCACAAACTGGAAACAAGGCATATTCAACCACAAATTTAAAATAGTGTCCAACATTTCTTCCATGTTCACAACTCATTTGTCTGTCTCTGTTTTCTATCAAGAGAAACTACCCAGAATGATGACTATGATGAACTTTCAAATTTACTACTCCCTTTTTTCTTTGTGGTAACCTAACATTACACTTAGACATTTTTGTCTGTTTTTGTCAGCTGTCTCACACAAATCCTGTCTCTTTCCCTGTCCCTATTTCTCGCATTTTAAAGTTGCATTAATATCTTAATGAGCTAATGCTCTAGCCATTTTTTATTCAAAAATTGTCTTTGAATTTGTGGTAATCAGGGTAGAAAACAAGTTTTAGAATGGAAACTGAGCACATAGTTGAATAACATGCAGCATCTTGGACTTGTGGACGGTACCATTGCTGTTACTGAAGGGGAGAGTTGCAGCTCAGCTGGAGGAGAGACAGCCTCAGAAGATATAGAGATTCAGAATGTAACAAACAACAGCTTTCTTTGTGAAAAGGGATAAAGATATGGACAGAGAAGTACCAACTATTTTAATCTTTATTTTTATCATAAATCTCCTTGCCTGCTATATGAATTCAAATAATGCAATAATTATGTTAAAACCACCAGTTCCTCATCCCTTTCCGGAGTCATCTCCACATATTTCCAGTTCACAGTTTTACTTTCTATTATGAAGACTGTTTTAATATGTAAGAAATTATATAATTATATAAACACTTTAAAGTGATAATATATATACACATATAAATATGTTTATATAAGTACATATATCTGCAACTTATTTTCACTGAACCACATATCATGGACATTTGTAATGTAAATATTATTTACATAAACTATCTCTCTGTAATTACAGTAGGTTATTCTGACATATCATTAAATGCATTTATCCATTCCCCTACTGATAGACATTTTGGGTTCTCCACATTTTTCTTACTGTCAAACATGTAAAACATTATTAAAAAAAACAATATTTTTATAATCAAGCAAAGACAGGTATGTCACATAAGAATATTTACTTGAAGTATAATTTCTTGGTTATGAAACAATCATTTAAAGTGTGCATAGCATCTACAATGGAAACTTCCAAACACATTGCCTCAATTTGTACTTCTACTAGCATTGTATGAGAGTGAGGGATCCCTCGTAAAACTGTCAACATTTAACATAATCAAGCCTTTCTAAGAGTGTGTCTATCTAATAGAGTGAAACATGCGTCTCACTGAACTTTAGATTTTCATTTTCTTGAAATCTCATTAGGTTAAGAATCTTTGATATGTTTATTGCTTACATAGTTCCTAAAAAAAAATTATAACTGAACCACTGTGCTGTACACTTGATACTGTAAATCAACTACATTTAAATAAAATTTAAAAATTTTTCTATATATTCTGATACATATTATATATAATATATATGACATTTATTTATGAAGCATTTTATTACATGATGTTTTCAGTTTTGATGTAATCAATTTGCAAATGGATTTTGAAATTGTATAGTTATTAGTAAGGTCTTCACCTTAGACACCACATTCTATAAAATATTTTCTTCTAAAAATATACTGTAGGTTTGTTTACTTTCTTCCTTTAATATATTGTTTTGTTGTTGCTTTGTTTGCTTGCTCTTGTCACATGCCAATGGAATAATTAATTTCCTGCTCTGCCCCAAGTTAGTCTTTGTTTTCATATTCACATAAGACACTTTCAATGACTGTAAATCCTACCTGTTTACTTTGAATATATGTAATACAATAGTTTATAAAAATTGTATATAAAAGCCTTTTCCTTCATATCATCATTTTAAAAATATCTTGTACTTCCTCTAAAGCCTTTGCTCCTAAATCTGATTCTGATTATAAAATTGATTTCTATCCAAACTATGAAGCCTTCCCATCATTCAAGCTGGTGTCTTCAAGAATATTAACCCTTCACCTTTAGAATTCCCCTGTGGGTCTTTGTAAATCTCTGACCATCCTAAGCAGAAGCAACTTAGAGACACTTTTGTTTTTTAAAAAGGAATATAATTTTCTTAATCTTCTGATAAATATTCCCTCTACTAAATATATTTATACATTTTTGTAAAGAATACTTGAATATGTTAGAAAACTCAATTTCTTGTCCAGTGGATCTAGTGGTTGTGTGATTTGTTGAGATCCTTTATCCATCCTACACCTTGCCTCCTCTTAAATTCTTTCTGGACAATACACTCCTTAGTGAATTTTCTGTTTCATGCTTTTTTCTCCTTCTGAGCAGTCTGTATCATGCCTTTTGAACTCATTTATTGGCTTCCATTTTTGTATTCAGATTCTGCATCTTAGTTTTTAATTAAAAACCCTATTTCTTTCCTCAAAATGTCTTTAGTTTTTTCCAGTTAGTTTTTCAGCTAAAAGTTCTTTAAGGAAAAAATTTCAAAGGTTTATTATTATTGCCATTTTTCCTCATTTCTTTCCCATATTTTTCCTATAGTCAAACTTCAAGAAATCCATTGCTGAAACTGACTGTTTTCATTATTCTACACACATTTCTCTCATCTAACTCCCTTTACTGCCTTACAAAGAGAATTATTACTCTCTTTATTCCTTTGGTAGAAGTCTTAAAACTTCCTGTGATGTTCCTTATGTCTGTCCAAAGATGTCACATCATTGGTCTCATTTCTCATTGGTATCATTCCTCTCTTAGAATTTGAAACCCTGATGTATGCAACCTATATCAACTCCCAATATATGCCAGATCTCTCTAAGTGAGCATGATACCATTTTTCCTCCAGTAAAAACAGTAAATATCATCCATAAAGTAAAATATACCAATAACAAAAGAACAAAAAATAAGACTATCTCTTGGAAATCACATCAGTACCGCACATGTCTATCCCCACAGTCTGATAGATTGCCAGAGCTTCAGGTGTTGTTATAAGGGAGCTTGTAAGAAAAGCCCATTCTTGTGACTCAGTACAATTTGGGCTAAGAAACTGCCTGGGATAGATGGGTATACTCAGATCTTAAGTCTAAACCACTCATATGGGCACAGCTCAGTGATCTGGAGAAACTTGAAGAAGGTTGACGAACAATTTGCAGGCCTCCCAATCTTTCACCTGTATTAAAATCTAAATACAGCCTCTAAAACTGCTAAACAGATAACTACCCTTTTTCCAGCCTCTATCTTCAGGCTTCTCAAACCTAATATAGTTAAGAATCATCTGAAAATCTTGTAAAAATGAAGATTCTAATTCAGTAGGTGTGGTTGGGGTCTAAGATTCTCCATTTCTAAAAACTTCCTGAGAGATGCTGACACAGATCTGTGGACCACAGTCTGAGTCCCAGGTCTCAGATTCATTCTTTTCATTAGAGAAACTGCTGGATGTTTCTAATTATGAAGACAATTACTCTGACCAGTAATGGTGACTGTAAAATAGCTCACATTTATGTGACATTTCAAGCTGACAGAATACTTTGACATTAGCTGACTCCTTCTGATATTCACAGTAATTCCCTGAAAAGGCAGGATATTAATTAATCAGAGGATAAGTTGAGGAATATTAACTTTGCTGGTCAATGTCATGCAAGGAATAAGTGGCAAGGTGATCTGTGAGATTCTCTCAGACATAGAGACAGTGTAACAAAATGGCCAAGAGCACAGGCTTTGGATATCACCTGTCTTTGAATCAGGTGACTTTCCTGATATCTCAGTTGGTAAAGAATTCACCTGCAATGCAGGAGACCCTGGTTCAATTCCTGGGTCAGGAAGATCCACTAGAGAAGAGATAGGCTACCCACTCCAGTATACTAAGGCTTCCCTTGTGGCTCAGTTGGTACAGAGTCCACCCGCGATGTGGGAGATCTGGGTTCGATCCCTGGGTTGGGAAGATCCCCTGGAGAAGGGAAAGGCTACCCACTCCAGTATTCTGGCCTGGAGAATTCCATGAACTATACAGTCCATGTCACAAAGGGTCGGACACCACTGAGCCACTTTCACTATCTTTGAATATTGTTTCCTTCACATCTTAACTGTATACAGTACCACAAGTTACTTAATCTCTCTATTTTAGTTCCCTCATTTATAACCTCATACACTTGTTAGATTCAATCATCTCTAAAGTCCCTAGTATAGGTAGCTGTCACCTGTAATCACGACATAAATGGTGACTAACTACTGGTGTTTTGTTTTTGTCCTTGGTATTCCAGAACACTGTTGAATTTCCCCATACCTTAGCAAAACCTTAGTGCCCACCTATAAGAAACATCAAACTTCCCTGAAGGACTTGACCATCATAGACTCTACATGAAAAATATGACAGAATTAGACACCTCAGTGAGCCTTTTTTCAGTGTGTTTCTATTTAGCTGGAAGGACATGGAACAACACACTGGTTCCAAATAGGAAAAAGAGGATGTCAAGGCTATATATTGTCACACTGCTTATTTAACTTATACGCAGTGTACATCATGAGAAACACTGGACTGGAAGAAGCAAAAGCTGGAATCAAGATTGCCGGGAGAAATATCAATAACCTCAGATATGTAGATGACACCATCCTTATGGCAGAAAGTGAAGAGGAACTAAAAAGCCTCTTAGATAGCATATTCAGAAGCAGAGACATTACTTTGCCAACAAAGGTCCATCTAGTCAAGGCTATGGTTTTTCCTGTGGTCATGTATGGATGTGAGAGTTGGACTGTGAAGAAGGCTGAGCACCAAAGAATTGATGCTTTTGAACTGTGGTGTTGGAGAAGACTCTTGAGAGTCCCTTGGACTGCAAGGAGATTCAACCAGTCCATTCTGAAGGAGATCAGCCCTGGCATTTCTTTGGAAGGAATGATGCTAAAGCTGGAACTCCAGTACTTTGGCCACCTCATGGGAAGAGTTGATTCATTGGAAAAGACTCTGATGCTGGGAGGGATTGGGGGCAGGAGGAGAAAGGGACGACAGAGGATGAGATGGCTGGATGGCATCACTGACTCAATGGACATGAGTGTGAGTGAACTCCGGGAGTTGGTGATGGACAGGGAGGCCTGGCGTGCTGCGATTCATGGGGTCGCAAAGAGTCAGACATGACTAAGCGACTGAACTGAACTGAACTGATGGGAGAACTTGCATGGTACTGCCTATCGATGTGTTGTTATGTATACAAAGAACTTCTACGTGCAGAGTTTCTAGTATGGCTCCTTTCACAAGCCTACAAATCCATGTGCATTTTCTTCAAGTGCAGAATACAAGTTATTTTTTGGATAATAGGATGCTGGTGAACCATTATATGGCCAAGTTTCACATGGTTTCATCATTTATGTTTTCTGCAAAATTAACTGAGCAGTGCCCCTAGAAAAAGCTGAAAAATGCCCTCTATGTCAGTGACAGATAAACAAGAAAAAGCAAAACAAAAGAAAGAGCTGTATTGTATAGATAATACTAACATTTAGGGTAGGGCAGCACAATCTTTTTAAATGTCTCAACAAATAAAAACTATTCATCTTATCTTGGATTAGTTTTTTTTTTTTTTTCATTAGATGGACTAACGGTGCAATGTTTTTCCTATTTAAACATTATCATAACTTCTTTTTGTAACATATCAATTCTGCAGTTAGAAAGTTCATATTTCTAGATATTTTGACTCATAATTATTTCTCCTTGAACCCGATCATTATAACATGATTTTTAGAGTTGTAGTGTTTTTCAGATAGTTCAGTATGTAAGAAAAATAAAAGTCTGTATAACAAAATAAATATTTAAGATAAGTTTTACAGTAAAAATTTACAAGATTATGCTTTTACGGGACTATCAGTAAGGTTAACAATTAGGGTTAATGTTAGGATTACCTTAGTCAACTCTTAACCAGTCAACTGTTATTTTACTTGAATATCTGATTGACTTGCTGTGAGCAAATGAACTTTTGGTGTACAAGCTGGAATTTAAGGACAACATTTCTTATCATAAGGGACTGGGTTCCTGGATCAAGGTAACAGGATATCTATCCCCTTTTCACAATGAAAAAGTAATATTGAAAAGTGCACTTTAAAACAGGAAAAAGAAAGCTGGCAAGTGAGACAAAGATAAGGAGTTATTTACATCTTCCACTAACCAAACTACAAAGAATATCTAATGACATTGGACAAAAGTTGCTCATGATATTTTATATGAGAAGCAGTGATTTGGCTGTAGTATTACTGTCAGTGATTTTTCAACAATGTAAAAATATGTGTACTCATACATAGAAAATAAAACTGGAAGTATATACACCAAAGCTGTAATTGTATTAGGCCTGTGAGCAGACTTTTCATCTCTGAGTACATTCTGTACATTTTTACAAAATGTTCACACAGTTCACAAACACCTTTATTACAAAATATATGGTAAACATTTTTAAAACAAAATAATCTAGAAGTAGGAGACACTA
Organism: Bos indicus; assembly: GCF_029378745.1. Taxonomy (NCBI): domain Eukaryota; kingdom Metazoa; phylum Chordata; class Mammalia; order Artiodactyla; family Bovidae; genus Bos; species Bos indicus. The sequence goes on along the minus strand of NC_091768.1, from coordinate 1,305,273 downwards.
TTTTGCACTTAAAAGGACATAGATGACCACTGAAGTTACAGTACCTTGGATTCAGATGATGTTTTCTCCAAGCCACAGTATCAAGCTGCCGCAGAAGTCTCATCGGCTTTAACAATCTAAACGTTTATTTCTGAAGCATGCAAAAGCCACACTTGCTGGGAGGAAACTGTGTAGGAGTGGAGTCAGGAGAGGGAGATTGCTCAGCATCCAGTCTGCGCTGCTCTGCTAGCCCCAGGGCACCTGCGCAGGCGACTGGGACCACAAGCCAGAGTGGTTCCAGAAGTTGGCCCGGAGAGCTGAGCAGCAGCTGTGAGCACATTCATTCAGAAGCTGCCCAGTCATTTTAGCTCCACCGCCAGGCACAATGCCACAGAATTCAGTTCTCCAACTTCTGGAAGTAGATCAGATCAGATCAGATCAGATCAGTCGCTCAGTCGTGTCCGACTCTTTGTGACCCCATGAATCGCAGCACGCCAGGCCTCCTTGTCCATCACCAACTCCTGGAATTCACTCACACTCACATGCATCGAGTCAGTGATGCCACCCAGCCATCTCATCCTCTGTCGTCCCCTTCTCCTCCTGTCCCCAATCCCTCCCAGCATCAGAGCCTTTTCAAATGAGTCAACTTTCACATGAGGTAGCCAAAGTACTGGAGTTTCAGCTTTAACATCATTCCTTCCAAAGAAATGCCAGGGCTGATCTCCTTCAGAATGGACTGGTTGGATCTCCTTGCAGTCCAAGGAACTCTCAAGAGTCTTCTCCAACACCACAGTTCAAAAGCCTCAGTTCTTCGGTGCTCAGCCTTCTTCACAATCCAACTCTCACATCCATACATGACCACAGGAAAAACCATAGCATTGACTAGACGAACCTTTGTTGGCAAAGTAATGTCTCTACTTTTGAATATGCTATCTAGGTTGGTCATAACTTTCCTTCCAAGGAGTAGGCATCTTTTAATTTCATGGCTGCAGTCACCATCTGTAGTGATTTTGGAGCCCAGAAAAATAAAGTCTGACACTGTTTCCACTGTTTCCCCATTTATTTCCCATGAAGTGATGGGACCGGATGCCATGATCTTCGTTTTCTGAATGTTGAGCTTTAAGCCAACTTTTTCACTCTCCTCTTTCACTTTCATCAAGAGGCTTTTTAGTTCCTCTTCACTTTCTTCCATAAGGGTGGTGTCATCTGCATATCTGAGGTTATTGATATTTCTCCTGGCAATCTTGATTCCAGCTTGTGTTTCTTCCAGTCCAGCATTTCTCATGATGGACTCTGCATATAAGTTAAATAAGCAGGGTGACAAAATACAGGCTTGACATATGCCTTTTCCTATTTGGAACCAGTCTGTTGTTCCATGTCCAGTTCTAACTGTTGCTTCCTGACCTGCATACAAATTTCTCAGGAGGCAGATCAGGTGGTCTGGTATTCCCATCTCTTTCAGAATTTTCCACAGTTTATTGTGATCCACACAGTCAAAGGCTTTGGTATAGTCAATAAAGCAGAAATAGATGTCTTTCTGGAACTCTCTTGCTTTTTCTATATTCCAGCGGATGTTGGCAATTTGATCTCTGGTTCCTCTGCCTTTTCTAAAACCAGCTTGAACATCAGGAAGTTCATGGTTCACATACTGCTGAAGCCTGGCTTGGAGAATTTTGAGCATTACTTTACTAGTGTGTGAGATGAGTGCAATTGTGCGGTAGTTTGAGCATTCTTTGGCATTGCCTTTCTTTGGGATTGGAATGAAAACTGACCTTTTCCAGTCCTGTGGCCACTGCTGAGTTTTCCAAATTTGCTGGCATACTGAGTGCAGCACTTTCACAGCATCATCTTTCAGGATTTGGAATAGCTCAACTGGAATTCTATCACCTCCACTAGCTTTGTTCATAGTGCTGCTTTCTAAGGCCCACTTGACTTCACATTCCATGATATCTGGCTCTAGGTCAGTGATCACACCATCATGATTATCTGGGTAATGAAGATCTTTTTTATACAGTTCTTCTGTGTATTCTTGCCACCTCTTCTTAATATCTTCTGCTTCTGTTAGGTCCATACCATTTCTGTCCTTTATCGAGCTCATCTTTGCATGAAATGTTCCTTTGGTATCTCTGATTTTCTTGAAGAGATCTCTAGTCTTTCCCATTCTGTTGTTTTCCTCTATTTCGAGAGAGATTAAATCCTGGTAAACCTGAAGTACCGTCTACCGTCATCAACAACCACCTGGATACCACTGGAAAATGAACTCTCAGATTATTTATTTAATCATGTAAACACCTCACTTCACTATTTAAATCAACAAACATATGTAAAAGGATTACTGTGCTGCCTGGCATGAAGTAGTTAGTAAATGTTCACTGTATTCCCCTTTGGGCTGTAGCTGTGGTCTAATGTATAAAACCTTATTGTAAGTCATCTGTATTAGAATGTCACCACTCCTCCGGCATTTGAGGATTGGTATCTAATGGGATCTGAGCAACTATGCTCTTTGATTCAGTTTAAAAACTGAATTTTTTATCTTGTATTCATTTCAGTTCAGTTCAGTCACTCAGTCGTGTCTGACTCTTCGCAACCCCATGAATCGCAGCAGGCCAGGCCTCCCTGGTCCATCACCAACTCCTGGAGTTCACTCAGACTCATGTCCATCGAGTCAGTGATGCCATCCAGCCATCTCATCCTCTGTCGTCCCCTTCTCCTCCTGCCCCCAATCCCTCCCAGCATCAGAGTCTTTTCCAATGAGTCAACTATTCCCATGAGGTGGCCAAAGTTCTGGAGTTTCAGCTTTAGCATCATTCCTTCCAAAGAAATGCCAGGGCTGATCTCCTTCAGAATGGACTGGTTGAATCTCCTTGCAGTCCAAGGGACTCTCAAGAGTCTTCTCCAACACCGCAGTTGAAAAGAATCAACTCTTCAGTGCTCAGCTTTCTTCACAGTCCAACTCTCACATCCATACATGACCACTGGAAAAACCATAGCCTTGACTAGACGGACCTTTGTTGGAAAGTAATGTCTCTGCTTTTCAATATGCTATCTAGGTTGGTCATAACTTTCCTTCCAAGGAGTAAGCATCTTTTAATTTCATGGCTGCAGTGATTTTGGAGCCCCCCAAAAATAAAGTCTGACACTGTTTCCACTGTTTCCCCATCTATTTCCCATGAAGTGATGGGACCAGATGCCATGATCTTCATTTTCTGAATGTTGAGCTTTAAGCCAACTTTTTCACTCTCTACTTTCACTTTCATCAAGAGGCTTTTTAGTTCCTCTTCACTTTCTGCCATAATGGTGGTGTCATCTGCATATCTGAGGTTATTGATATTTCTCCCAGCAATCTTAATTCCAGCTTGTGCTTCTTCCAACCCAGCGTTTCTCATGATGTACTCTGCATGTAAGTTAAATAAGCAGGATGACAATATACAGCCTTGACGTGCTCCTTTTCCTATTTGAAACCAGTCTGTTTTTCCATGTCCGGTATACTTTCTTATGCAGAGTCTCCAATAGGTCTATATGAATCTGTGATGTGTTCATAAAGCTTAATATGCTTTTCTACAAGCAAAGAGTGACCAACAATTCACCTTCCCACAGCCAGCACTGGGAAATACTAGCATATTCCTTAACCACCATGTTGACTCCATGCTTCCCCACTGCTTCTGCAGTATGTACCCTGTCAGTGAACGGTGCCAAGTGTTCTTCCCATTGGCTCAGATCCCCTCCATGCACATTAAGCAAGTGTACATTGAAATCTTTCCCTACCATGCAATCTTAGGAACCTCACTATCCTCACTGAACTTCAGTTTCTTCATCACAGAATGGAGGTAAAAAATTTCCATCTCCCACATCACAGCTCTTAGGCCCACATCTAATTTCAGCCTCAGTTTGGGTGAGCGTTGGGCACAGTTCTTGCCTATGGGTCCTGTTCTGCTTCTCTGGTCTGGAGCCTTCTGCCCTGGTGCCCAGGCAGCTCGTGGGAGTTCAGTCAAATGGAGGGCCATTAACACCTTGTGGTCACAGAAATCCTCCATCCTCTGCCTTCTGCCCTCAAAGTGAGAGCTTGTGAGAGGTGGTCCCTACACATCCTAAAGTCTACAGCAGGACTCCCAGTCACACACTCCATGTGGGCTCACCTTTCCCCTCCTACCCTAGGCCTGAATCTGTGGATCACATCCCATGTAAACCATCTACACTCAATACTTGCCTCATGTTCTGCTTTGAGACAGCCTATAGTTAGGCACAGCAAACCTTGGGAAATATGTATAATGCTTCCTTTGTATATTTCAGGCCATTTCAAGAGTTTTCTCATATTGATTAATCTGAAATAAATCCCACAGTTCTTGCAATATATCCATACTTTAAATGGCCACTGGATGTGTAACTACTTGTCATGACCCCAAGTGACTCAGCACAGTGGCCACCAGTGTTCCTGACACCTGTTCCCATACTAGGACAGCTAGAAATCAGCCAATTATATCACATGCCAGTGTGAATCTCATAAATAACTGCTTACAAATTCCAAATAAAGATATTCCCAACTCAACTACCACTACTAGGTCCACAGAATGCCCTAGGTCACTCAAAATTATGCAACCCAAGGAGGAATGTGACCAAGAACGTCAGAATGTAGTTCATCTTGGAGTTGTACTAACTTACTTGAGGAGACTTATAAGCACCAGGTAGTGTGAACACCCTGCTGGAGCTCTTGAGGGTCAGTGCCCATGAGGCCCTGCAGCTTCAACTCCATTAACCCCATGACACATGCTGTCAGGTCTGGCTACTGCCGACAGAAGGACTGGGAGGGAAAGATGATAGAGAAGACAGATCCTAGGACAGCGTATTCTGTTCCATGTGGGAATATAGGCAAGCGTCATATGTAAACTCTTTATTTTTCCCTTAATTATTAAAATATTTATTTAAAAATGTATGAACTCTATTTTAAGAAAAAAGATAAGATTTTGAAATTTAAGTATTCATTCTAGTGAATGAATTGGAAATGACCAAGAGGAGGAGTAAAACTTCATACATTTGGCACTTATGATTGATTTCTCATACATACCTGTGGTAATAAAAAAAGAACTTGACAAGTACTTTTCAGGAGAGAAAATAACTTAAAGTGACAATGTCTTTTCAAATAATTGATTTATAATTACACTTTTGTATTTTATCTCCATTATGTTAGATCCACTCTTTTATTGAAGTATAGCTAATTTATAATGTCAGTTTGTTTCAAATACACAATATAGTTGCTTGATATTTTTATAGATTATACTCCATTTAAAGATTTTATAAAATATTAGCTATATTCTCTGTGCTATACAATGTATCCTTGTAGCTTATTTATACTATGTCTAGTAGTTTATACCTCTTATTCCCATACCCCTATCTTACCCCTCCCTCACTTCTTTCCTTACTAGTAACTGCTAATAGAGTTTTGCCAAGAAAATGCACTTGTCATAGCAAACACCCTCTTCCAACAACACAAGAGAAGACTCTACACATGGACATCACCAGATGGTCAACACCAAAATAAGATTGATTATGTTCTTTGCAGCCAAAGATGGAGAAGCTCCATACAGCCAACAAAAACAAGACCGGAGCTGACTGTGGCTCAGATCACAAACTCCTTATTACCAAATTCAGACTTAAATTGAAGAAAGTAGGGAAAACCACTAGACCATTCAGGTATGACCTAAATCAACTTCATTGTGATTATACAGTGGAAGTGAAAAATAGATTTAAGGGACTAGATCTGATAAACAGGGCGCCTGATTAACTATGGAGGGAAGTTCCTGACATTGTATAGGAGACAGGGATCAAGACTATCCCCATGGAAAAGAAATGCAAAAAAGCAAAATGGTTGCCTGGGGAGACCTTACAAATAGCTGTGAAAAGAAGAGAAGTGGAAAGCAAAGGAGAAAAGGAAAGATATAAACATCTGAATGCAGAGTTCCAAAGAATAGCAAGAAGAGATAAGAAAGCCTTCCTCAGTGATCAAATCAAAGAAATGGAGGAAAACAACAGAATGGGAAAGACTAGAGATCTCTACAAGAAAATTAGAGATACCAAAGGAACATTTCATGCAAAGATGGGCTCGATAAAGGACGGAAATGGTATGGACCTAACAGAAGCAGAAGATATTAAGAAGAGGTGGCAAGAATACACAGAAGAACTGTACAAAAGATTTTCACGACCCAGATAATCACAATGATGTGATCACTCACTTAGAGCCAGATATCCTGGAATGTGAAGTCAAGTGGGCCTTAGAAAACACCACTACGAACAAAGCTAGTGGAGGTGATAGAATTCCAGTTGAGCTATTTCAAATCCTGAAAGATGATGCTGTGAAAGTGCTGCACTCAATAGGCCAGCAAATTTGGAAAACTCAACAGTGGCCACAGGACTGGGAAAGGTCAGTTTTCATTCCAATCCCAAAGAAAGGCAATACCAAAGAATGCTCAAACTACTGCACAATTGCACTCATCTCACACGCTAGTAAAGTAATGCTCAAAATTCTCTAAGCCAGGCTTCAGCAATACGAGAACCGTGAACTTCCTGATGTTCAAGCTGGTTTTAGAAAAGGCAGAGGAACCAGAGATCAAATTGCCAACATCCGTTGGATCATCGAAAAAGCAAGAGAGTTCCAGAAAAAAAATCTATTTCTGCTTTATGGATTATGCCAAAGCTTTTGGCTGTGTGAATCACAATCAACTGTGGAAAATTCTGAAAGAGATAGGAATACCAGACCACCTGACCTGCTTCTTGAGAAATCTGTATGAAGGTCAGGAAGCAACAGTTAGAACTGGACATGGAACAACAGACTTGTTCCAAATAGGAAAAGGAGTACGTCAAGGCTGTATATTGTCACCCTGCTTATTTAACTTATATGCAGAGTATATCATGAGAAAAACTAGATTGGAAGAAGCACAAGCTGGAATCAAGATTGCCTGGAGAAATATCAATAACTCAGATATGCAGATGACACCACCCTTATGGGAGAAAGTGAAGAGGAACTAAAAAGCCTCTTGATGAAAGTGAAAGTGGAAAGTGAAAAAGTTAGCTTAAAGTTCAACATTCAGAAAACGATCATGGCATCCGGTCGCATCACTTCATGGGAAATAGATGGAGAAACAGTGGAAACAGTGTCAGACTTTATTTTTGGGGCTCCAAAATCACTGCAGATTGTGACTGCAGCCATGAAATTAAAAGACGCTTACTCCTTGGAAGGAAAGTTATGACCAACCTAGATAGCATATTCAAAAGCAGAGGCATTACTTTGTCAACAAAGGTTTGTCTAGTCAAGGCTATGGTTTTCCCTGTGGTCATGTATGGATGTGAGAGTTGGACTGTGAAGAAGGCTGAGCACCAAAGAATTGATGATTTTGAAGTGTGGTGTTGGAGAAGACTCTTGAGAGTCCCTTGGACTTCAAGGAGATCCAACCAGTCCATTCTGAAGGAGTTCAGCCCTGGGATTTCTTTGGAGGGAATGATGCTAAAGCTGACGCTCCAGTACCTTGGCCACCTCATGTGAAGAGTTGACTCATTGGGAAAGAGTCTAGTCTTTTCCAGATGCTGGGAGGGATTGGGGGCAGGAGGAGAATGGGGCAACAGAGGATGAGGTGGCTGGATGGCATCACTGACTCGATGGACGTGAGTCTGGGTGAACTCTGGGAGTTGGTGATGGACAGGGAGGCCTGGCGTGCTGCGATTCATGGGGTCGCAAAGAGTTGGACATGACTGAGCGACTGAACTTAACTGAACTGAACTGCTAATTAGTTTGTTCTCTACACCAATTTAGGCTTTCCTTATCTTCTATTAATACTTGATATCAGGCAGCATAACAGTTCTGTTCATCCTCTAGCCTACTCTCTACTTTTAAACAATTGATTAACAATTTAATTTAATTAACAATTAATTAACAATTAAATTTAAACAATTTAAACAATTCCTACCTTACTGCAGGAATTATCATTCTGAACCATAAGGTTTATCACTGCGTCTCCTTTTCTTAATCCTCAGTGGCTTTCCATATATAGTAAGTTCAAGCTGTGTGGTGACCTAGTTCAGCACACCCAGCCAGTTTCATCTCTTAGCAACCTTCCTTTCCCTTGAAAGCATTTGCCTCCTATACCCTAGGTTCCAGGCACACTGTATTGTTATTGCTCAGTGAACTGTCTCATTTTTCCAACCTGTGTCTCTGTACCTGATGCTTCCATGTCTTGGAATTTTCCTGCAGTATGCTGCTGGCTAACTCAGGCCCTCCTTTTAAAGTTCATTTCAGAGTTCACACCTGCTGGTAGTGCCTCCCTGGCATCATTTGTCTCTGTAAAAGATTCTCCTATGTGTTTCCATAGCACCCCAGACTATTTGTTATACTCCAGTACCAACCTCTTCATTTGTCTGGCTTGGAACTTCATGTATCCTGTTCATAAACAGGGTGCTCTTTACAGGTGCAGGATTTATCCACTTTGTTCAGCTGCCTTCTTCATGGAAGATGTTTCTTCTCCTCCCCATTTTGAGGACTCCCTCACTATTTATTATCCAATTCACAGTGCTCTGTATACTTGCAAGGCCAACCTGATCTGGTAGGAAAAAAAAAAAAAAACTGTACATCAAGCTCTAATTTGAATATGTCTAACTCAAACTTAGGCTGGTAACATCATTTTGTTTCTGCTTTTGGTACAGGATCAAGAAATATTTTATTTCTGCTTTTGGAACAAGATCAAGAAGGGAAGAGTAGCTTCTAGGGGTATTAGTGACAGTCAGGTTCAGTTCAGTTCAGCTGCTCAGTCGTGTCCGACTCTTTGCGACCCCATGAATCGCAGCACACCGGGCTTCCCAGTCCATCACCAACTCTTGGAGTTCACCCAGACCCACGTCCATTGACTCAGTGATGCCATCCAGCCATCTCATCCTCTGTCGTCCCCTTCTCCTCCTGCCCCCAATCTTTCCCGCCATCAGAGTCTTTTCCAATGAGTCAACTCTTTGCATGAGGGGGCCAAAGTACTGGAGTTTCAGCTTCAGCATCATTCCCTCCAAAGAAATGCCAGGGCTGATCTCCTTCAGAATGGACTGGTTGGATCTCCTTGCAGTCCAGGGGACTCTCAAGAGTCTTCTCCAACACCACACTTCAAAAGCATCAATTCTTCGGTGCTCAGCCTTCTTCACAGTCCAACTCTCACATCCATACATGACCACAGGGAAAACCATAGCCTTGACTAGATGGACCTTTGTTGGCAAAATAATGTCTCTGCTTTTGAATATGCTATCTAGGTTGGTCATAACTTTCCTTCCAAGGAGTAAGTGTCTTTTAATTTCATGGCTGCAGTCACCATCTGCAGTGATTTTGGAGCCCAGAAAAATAAAGTCTGACACTGTTTCCACTGTTTCCCCATCTATTTCCCATGAAATGATGGGACCGGATGCCATGATCTTCATTTTCTGAATGTTGAGCTTTAAGCCAACTTTTTCACTCTCCACTTTCACTTTTATCAAGAGGCTTTTTAGTTCCTCTTCACTTTCTTCCATAAGGCTGGTGTCATCTGCATATCTGAGGTTATTGATATTTCTCCCAGCAACCTTGAATCCAGCTTGTGTTTCTTCCAGTCCAGCGTTTTTCATGATTTACTCTGCATATAAGTTAAATAAGCAGGGTGATCATATACAGCCTTGACGTACTCCTTTTCCTATTTGGAACCAGTCTGTTGTTCCATTCTACCTGACCAGACAGTCAGGTAGAGAGTATAAATACACAGAATATTCAAAATAAGCTTCTAGATATAAAATACTGCCATACATTCAATACTGGTTTTATATATCTGTTAACACATTCTCGCATTGAAGGAAAAAATGCCCATTATAAAAAAAGAATTAACATTTTATTCTGTAGACTACTCTAAGTGATTAAAATCAATTAGGAATGACCTAGAAGCACATTTATACTGTGACTGGTGATGGAAGTAAAGTCCGATGCTGTAAAGAACAATATTGCGTAGGAACCTGGAATGTTAGGTCCATGAATCAAGGCAAATTGGAAGTGGTCAAACAGGAGATGGCAAGAGTGAACATCAGCATTCTAGGAATTAGTGAACTAAAATGGGCCAGGATGGGCGAATTTAACTCAGATGACCATTATATCTACTACTGTGGACAGAAATCCCCTAGAAGAAATGGAGTAACCCTCATACTCAACAAAAGAGTCTGAAACACAGTACTTGGGTAAGGCTCAAAACTAACAGAATGACCTCAATTCATTTCCAAGGCAAACCGTTCAATATCACAGTAATCCAAGTCTATGCCCCAACCACTAATGCTGAAGAAGTTGAAGTTGAATAGTTCTATGAAGACTTACAAGACCTTCTAGAACTAACACCAAAAAAAAAAAAAAAAAAATGTCCTTTTCATGATAGGGGATTGGAATGCAAAAATAGGAAGCCAAGAGATTCTTGGAGTAACAGGCAAATTTGGCCTTGGAGTACAGACTAAACTGAAGCAGGGCAAAGGCTAACAGAGTTTTGCCAAGAGAACACACTGGTCATAGCAAACTTTCCCTTCCAACAACACAAGAGATGAATCTACACATGGACATCATCAGATGGTCATTTCCAAATTCAGATTGATATTATTCCTTGCAGCCAAAGATATAGAACTTTCTATAGAGTCAACAAAAATAAGTCTGAAACTGACTGTTGGTCAGATCATGAACTCCTTATTGCAAAACTCATACTTAAATTGAAGAAAGTAGGGAAAACCACTAGACCATTCAGGTATGACCTAAATCAAATCCCTTATGATTATACAGTGGAAGTAACAAATAGATTCAAGGGATTAGATCTGATAGACAGAGAGCCTGAAGAACTATGGATTGAGGTTTGTAATATTGTACAGGAGGAGGCAATCAAAACAATTTCCAAGAAAAAAAAAATACAAAAAGGCAAAATAGTTGTCTGAGGAGGACTTGCAGATAGCTGAGAAAAGAAGAGAAGTGAAAGACAAAGAAGAAAAGGAAAGATATACCCATCTGAATGCAGAGTTCCAAACAATAGCAAGGAGAGATAAGAAAGGCTTCCTCTTGATCAATGCAAAGAAATAGACAATAACAACAGAATGGGAAAGACTAGAGATCTTTCCAAGAAAATTAGAGATACCAAGGGAACATTTCATGCAAAGATGGGCTCAATAAAGGACAGAAATGGTGTGGACCTAACAAAAGCAGAAGATATTAAGAAGAGGTGGCAAGAATACAGAAAAGAATTATACAAAAAAAAAAAAAAATCTTAATGACTCAGATAACCACATAGGTGTGATCACTTATCTGGAGCCAGACATCCTGGTGTGTGAAGTCAAGTGGGTCCTAGAAAGCATCACTACGAACAAAGCTAGTGGAAGTGATGGATTTTCAACCAAGGTATTTCAAATCCAAAAAGATGATGCTGTTAAAGTGCTCCACTCAATATGCCAGCAGCAAATTTGGAAAACTCAGCAGTGGCCACAGGACTAAAAAAGGTCAGTTTTCATTCCAATCCTAAAGAAAGGCAATGCAAAAAACCTCACAATTGCCCTTATCTCATGCTAGCAAAGTAATGCCCAAGATTCTCCAACCTAGGCTTCAACAGTACATGAACCAAGAACTTCCAGATGCTCAAGCTTGATTTAGAAAAGGTAGAGAAACCAGAGATCAAATTCCCAACTTCCACTGGATCATTGGCTTCTCTGGTGGCTCAGGCAGTAAAGTGTCTGCCTGCAATGAGGGAGACACCGGTTTGATCCCTGGGGTGGGAAGACCCCCTGGAGAAGGAGATGGCAACCCACTCAAGTACTCTTGCCTGGAAAATTCCATCAATGCAGGAGCATGGTAGGCTAGTGTTCATGGGGTTGCAAAGAGTCCGACATGACTGAGAGATTTCACTTTCACTGAATCATAGAGAAAGCAAGATAAGTCCAGAGAAACTTCTGCTTCTTTGACTACCCTAAAGTCTTTGACTGTGTGGATCACAACAAACTGTGGAAAATTCTTCAAATGATGGAAAGACCAGAGCACCTAACCTGCCTCCTGAGAAATCTGTATGCATGTTAATAAGCAACAGTTAGAACCAGACGTAGAACAATGGAATGGTTCCAAATTGGGAAAGGAGTACGTCAAGGCTGTATATTGTTACCCTGCTTATTTAACTTATATGCAGAGTACATCAAATGAAATGCCGACCTGGATGAAGCACAAGCTGGAAGCAAGATTCCCAGGAAAATTACCATTAACCTCAGATATGCAGATGACACCATCCTTATGGCAGAAAGCAAAGAGGAGCTAGAGAGACCCTTGATGAAAGTGAAAGAGGAGAGTGAAATGGTTGGCTAAAACTGCATTCAAAAAAACTAAGATCATGGCACCTGGTCCCATCACTTCATGGGAAATAGATGGGAAAACAATGGAAACAGTGACAGACTTTATTTTCTTGGGCTCCAAAATCACTGCAGATGATGATTGCAGCCATGAAATTAAAAGATGCTTGCTCCTTAGAAGGAAATTTATGACCAACATAGACAGTTTATTAAAAAGCAGAGACATTACTTTGCCAACAAAGGCCTGTCTAGTCAAAGCTATGTTTTTTCCAGTGGTCATGTATGGATGTGAGAGTTGGACTATAAAGAAAGCTGAATGCTGAAGAATTGATGTGTTTGAACTGTGGTATTGGAGAAGACCCTTGAGAGTCCCTTGAGTTGCAAGGAGATCCAATAAGTCCTTCCTAAAGGAGATAAGTTCTGAATATTCATTGGAAGGACTGGTGCTGAAGTGGAAGCTCCAGTACTTTGGCCACCTTATGGGCAGAACTAACTCATTGGAAAAACCCTGATGCTGGGAAAGATTGAAGGTGAGAGAAGAAGGGGAGACAGAGGATGAGATGGTTGGATGTCATCATTGACTCAATGGACATGAGTTTGAGCAAGCTCCGGGAGTTGGTAATGGACAGGGAGGCCTGGCATGCTGCTGTCTATGGGGTTACAAATAGTCAGATAGGACTGAGTGTTTGAACTAAACTGAGAAGTACAGTTACCATATGATAATACCTTGTGTATTTAAGGTATTTTCTGAAGTTAATGGATTTCAGCTTAGAATAAAGATATTCTATTAAGAGGGCTTATTTTCACTGCTTTTTATGATCGTCCACATTGTCCTTTTGTTGGGTGCCAAAAATAAGAAAAAGAGGCTATTTCAAGTATTAACACTTGTTTTGGCACATAAGGCTTTCTTTCCAGTCAATCATCTGCAATATTAAAATTGATCAGCCTGCTTTCCATTTAAGGAAGAATTTCTGAGAAGCAATCTCTTTCTTTATAATAACTACTACATCTAATTTTCAGATATCACACCATTCTTGCCAAGGCAAAGCCTTCTGACCTTTTACTAATTCAACATAACCATTCCAAGCAACACCATTGATTCAAAAAAAATTTTTTTTAAGATGGGCACATATATATCTATACCTAAAGTGTTTTGCTAGATATCTTTGGTTGTCTCACAAGCCAAAGAGTGAAGAATGCATTGTTCTACCAGTAATGTTACTTAGTATAAACTAGTTAAGAAACATGGAGAAATATACATTTGAAATTTTGCCTTATACAAAATAAAATGAAAATGAAAATGGAAATTGTCTTGGTCAGGGTGCCAGCAGGAAGCACACACTCAAATTAGGGCAACTGGAGGATGATTCACAGACATGTTTAAGACTATCTGGTCAAGGAATAGAGAAACCATAAAGGACCGTGTGGTATCTTAGGGCTGGTAAGAGAGGATATTTTATTACTCCAAAGTTATATCATAGAGAAGGATGCCAGCTGTTACCAAAATCTGGAAAGGGAGAGCTGTGTAGAGAGGGCTGGTGACCTTCAGTAAGGGGACTCAGCATGAGCAGAGGAGTACCCTGTGCAGGATGAAGCTGGCAACATATCAGTCCACACTCGTTTTGCCCTGCCTCATGCAGCTCTTGTTGGGGGTCCCCACTGATTGGACCCAGTAAGGCACCAGATGGCAGAGTGGCCCAGTGATGAGGTTCATACAGACTAGCCTCCATGGGCTGAGAGCAGAGTGGAGATGGGGAGGAGAGGTAGGGAACACATCTTAGAGAAACAGGAAAGAAATATCCAACAGAACTACCAATATTAAACAGTATCTGCTCTGGAAATAAAGTACATTTAGAGAATTTTTTAACTCAAATAATCTATAGAAAAGGAAATAAAGTCATCATTATTTAATCCCCAAAGTTTAAAAATAGGTAGAATAACTTCTTGCTAGATATTTGCCAATAATAGCAAAATATTTTTTTGTGATTTAGGTTGATTAACCAGTATAAACATCTAGCAAAGTAGTCTGAGGGTCTCCCCAGGAATGGAATTAAACTGATCTGGTTGTTGTGTTGTCCATCACCAACCACCTAGACTTTCATTTATCCATACTTTTGTCTATCTACCCAGTTACTTACCTGCCCTTTTGTTTGCTTACTCATTTACCAATATTCAACAAGTGTAATTCTATGCTACCTTTGTTCAAACTCTTCATTATCCATACTGATGGCCCCCTAACATGTTAGAATTTAGTAATCAATTTTGATACATATTGTATGAAATCAATATTGCAAGACCTTCTTTTGAAACAAAAAATGAGATATTGTAGAACACCATACCAGTAAATATTCTTCCCCTTTCTAATATCATGTTTTAACTTGTTTTCATGGAGTGGCTCTTCAGAATTTGTAGGTTCCCACATTCTGTTCAACTTAACTAATACTGGCTTGTTTTTTTGTTGTTGTTTGTTTTTTTTAATAGTGAAAGATTAGTTTTAAAACACTGTGATACTGATACAGAGAACTTGATGCAGTAATTGTATCTTTTAATCACTACAACCTTTGCAGTTTTGAGCTTCTGCTTCCCAAGAGCTGAGTCAGTACAGTTTGGGTGCCATCTTGCCCCTTGACAGTAAGGAGCTTCGGAATTGAATGCTCCATTATCAGGGACAGCATCCTCCACATCCCTTTACATTCACATCAAGTACTACACCACTGTCTAGGCAGCATAGCTACAAGCTTGGTTTACACGGGCTTCCAATTTGAATCACACTCTAGGGCTTCCCCTGTGGCTCAGACAATAAAGGATACCTGAAATTCAGGAGACCTGGGTTTGATCCCTGGGTTGGGAAGATCCTCTGGAGAAGGGAATGACTACCGATTCTAGCATTCTTGCCTGAAGAATCCCGTGGACAGAGGAGTCTGGTGGGCAACAGTCCATGGGGTCTCAAAGAGTCAGATAAGACTGAGCAACTTTCAGTTTCACCAGACTTTGAGGGTCATTTTGAAGGAAGCCTTTGTGTAATGCTTTAACCTAATAAAGTTGATGAGAGCAGAAGGGAAATAAACCTATCATAAAGCCGGTAGATGTAGAAGTTTCTTTTGTTTCCTAGGTATGACTTCCTCAACGGACCAAGCTGCAATGAAGTACTGATTTGACAGAGCTTCTGCTTCAGTGATGTCTGTATATGATGGCTCCAAACAATTCATAATTCAACTGGATTTTTACCTTCTGAGATCTCTTTTATTCATCTCTTCTTGATTCTCCATAATTTTATTATTATTATTATTATTATGCCAAAGTGATAAGTCTGTCACATCTAGTCTGACCTACAATCTTTACCCAGTCAGAGTTGTCATGAGCAACTGGTTCTCTTGCCTGGAACTCCTCTCTTCTAGACTCATCCTTCATTGGGTTGCTAACCCTGTCTTTCAACTGTCCTCCAGTTTCAGTTCCATTCCTGCCAACTTAATCTACCTGCAATTACAGCTCAAATCCTTTCTTTATAATTTAGCCAGATCCCTCATTTGATGCCACTCATGTCCTTATGTGATTTTTCACTTGTACTGGAAAAGAAATGGCACAAATCTGAAAACACTATTTCTTTTCTCTAATCCACTGTGTTTTCCCCCTTTTTCTGAGAATAGTTGTTCTAGATCAGTCACAATGTTGAAGTGCCATCTTCTCATTCCCAGAACACCTTGCCTCTGAATTCATGATTAAAACAGAAGCCAGAAGGAGTAAACATTTTTGACATACCATACACTTACATTCTTACTTATATTTGCTCTTCCTCACCTTACTCTAATATCATTTGAAAATGAAATGTATGATTCTCATTCAAATGGATTCCTACCTTCTGCCTGGGATTTATACTCTATCCCTTTCTTCTCTGTCCCTCCAATACCTTGCTGTATTATGTACCTCTCTCTTCCATATCTTCCTTCTTTCTTACTTCATAACTGCCACAAATTTTCTCGTGCTTATTAAATAACTGCCCTAGAAATATCTTATTTAGTTCTATATACACTTCTAGCCACTTTTTCTCTGTGTAACTAACTTTCTTTAAAGAGTTGCCTAAACTAATCATCTGTTCTTGTTCATTTATCAACTATAGGTCACCTTCTATTAATATCCACTTTTTACAGCTGGAGTTCTGTCCCCAACACATAAATTGTGCTTGAGTTTAGGAATGTTCAAGTCCAATGAGCTTATTTACAGTTTCGTTTCTCCATGGCATTTAACACTAGTTATATAAGTTCATTTAAATGTCCTTCTTGCATGACTTCTTTCAAAAAACTGTAGTTTTATTTTTGTTTTATCTCACCTTCCAGCCATTACCAGTCTTCTCTAGTTGCTTCTCAAGTCTGTCATTCTTGTCTTATTTTCTTTTTTCTAAATACTCTTTTCTTTGCCTCCATGTCTCTTATATCCCCATGCCTTCAAATAATAACTATATACCAACATTCTCCCAAGTTTTATACAACAAAATAATAGAAGAATACTAATAAATAAAATATGTAGTGAATGCCAACTCTGATACTTAATAGCCAGAGAAAATTGAGCAAAAGCTTATCTGAGCCATGAACTTCTCAAATGTAAAAGTGAAAATGAAACTGATAGCTTACGGTGAATGATGTTGGATTCATGATTTCCAAAGATTTAGCTTTGGGACCAGAGACCAGGCTTGACCACTTAGGGCTCTTGTGTGGCAGAAGTTGTATTACAGAGAAAAGGGACAAAGAAAGATTCTGACATAGACGTCAGAAGTTGGCGGAGAGTGCCCCCCTTGCTAGTCTTAGCAAGGGAGCTATATACTTTCTAATTCGTTGTAATAACAAATCAAAAGAATGCCTCAATGTTGTAAAGATTTTATCAGACTTACTCCCACAATTTACATTTTAAGATATCAGGATTAGAACTTAGCAATAGAAAGATCTTACCAGACCCACTTTCATGATATACATTGTAAGATCACAGCGGTGTTGGAGAAGACTCTGGAGAGTCCCTTGAACTGCAAGGAAATCCAACCAGTCCATCCTTAAGAAAATCAGTCCTGAATATTCATTGGAAGGACTGATGTTGAAGCTAACACTCCAATACTTTGGCCACCTGATGCAAAGAACTGACTCATGTAAATAGACCCTGATGCTGGGAAAGATTGAAGGTGGGAGGAGAAGGAGATGACAGAGGATGAGATGTTTGGATGGCATCATCAACCCAATGGACATGAGTTTGAGTAAACTCAGGGTGTTGGTGATAGACAGGGAGGCCTGGTGTGCTGTGGTCCATGGGGTTGCAAAGACGGACACGACTAAGTGACTGAACTGAACTGAACTGAATTGAAGATAACATGATTAGTCAGAAGGTTTTCAGGAAGGAGAAACTACCCTTAAGCAGGATACATTGCTGTTATATAATCCTTAGTATAGAGTTCAAGCTGAGTTGTGTTGTTGTATAATCATCAGTTCTGGGATAAAAAAAAAAAAAAAAAAAAACATTTTATGTGACTAAGACTAAGGAATGTAGAGGGGAAAAAAAATGAAAGACGTTTTTCCTTTCCGCCTCCTTGAGAGTTACAGACCCCTATCTCCTCTTCAAGAGCCCCAAATCCCTCTCTCCTTCTCAGGGACCCCAGACTTCTTCTTAGCAACCTACCTAGAAATTGACTCTCTCAAAAACAACCACAAAGGCCATGTGTTAGCACAGTTCCTAGTATGTAGCAGGCCCTCAAGAAAGCTGACTCATTTTCTCTCTTCTTCTTAATTATCCCACGCCTTCCCCCTACTCAAACATTTCTCCTATATCCTAGGTCCATCATCTGTCTAAGCCAAGCCAGCTTTTTCTTCTATATCCACAGCCTAGCTACATAGAGTCATAATTATCTCAGTTGCTTATAGGGGAAGTCTGGTGGTCTTCATCCGCCTTTAAGTCAGCTCTATCCAAGTCCTATTCTATTAATTTTTTAAAAATGTTTTTCACATACTTCCTTTCCCTTCCCACTGCTCTTGTTTAATTTTTCTATTTTAAAATATCTCTATAGTGTTACAGTCTTTGCCTTCAATCTCAATCCCTTTCCACTCAGTCCCCAAAATAATCACTCTACTTTGATCACAAGAATATTTCTGAATTTAAAAATCTGATTATTATTCAAGATTTTCTATGATAATACCTAAATGCTAAAGCATCCTCCTCATGGGATTTCATGATCTAGGTTTTGCTTTCTATTCTTGTTTTCTGAATATTTGAGGATTTTCCAAGGAAATGGCAATCTACTCCAGTACTATTGCCTGGGAAATCCCATGGACAGAGGAGCCTGGTAGGCTACAGTCCATGGGGTCACAAAGAGTCAGACACGACTGAGCGACTTCATTTATTTTTATTTACATATTATAAAACTTGCCCTTTCCAAAGTCTAATATTGTTTTTTCTGTTAAAAAAATGTATTACTTCTGTCAGAAATTCCCTCCAACCACCCTCTCTGTGTCTACTATTGAGTATATACTCATATATGTTCATTTTGCAGGAAATCAGAAAATCACCAGCTGCTCTGTGAGGCCTTCCCTCAGCTTTCCACCTTAATCAGAAGAGTTACTCCATCCCTGGGTACTTGTATTGTCTTGCAGCATCCAGTTGAATGAAGCATATTTAATTCTTTGTTACTCTGACTAATTGTGAACAATTAAGAACAGAAAACCTGTTTTGGCATCACATCCCTCGCACCTGGCATATGCCTAACAAATAGATGCTCAATGTATTTTTTAAGTACATAAAGAGACATTCATACTCCTTACTTGATGGATATCTGTTTCCTCCTCTGTTTTTCCTTCCTCAGAATCTCTCTAGATCAATAAGCAGTCTCCTTGTTCTCAGTACTCTGAATCCTCAATCTGTCAGTCTCTGTGTGAACTCTTGTGCAATCACATCCCTGGTTTTACATTTTCTCCATTTGCTACCTTCACCTTCAGCATCTCCATGTTTCCTGCATCCTTTTTATCTACACTAACCTTTTTGGCATCTATATTTCTAAACCCTTCCTTAAATACCCTTCCCCACCAAGCTGAATGTTTTTTTGTTTGTTTGTTTTGGGTTTTTTTTTGCCTTTCAATTCGTTGTCAAAACTTTAAAAAATGTTTTCTGCATTTGCATTTATTTCTTCACCAACTGCATATTCCTTAAATGGGTATACATTTTTGCTAAACATATTTTAGAACTGTTATCCTACAAATGTGTTAACATTTGCTGTTATTAAAAAAAAAAAAACACTTTTTTACTAGATATACCTACCCCCTTAGTCTGTATTACTAAAATATATTTGATCATTTTTTTCTATGTACTTCATTGGCTTTTTCTTCTTCAGATGAAGAAAATCAGGTCATCAAGAACACCCGTCCTTGGCATTTCTTTATTATAATAATATCTCATCACTCCTTGGCTTAAAACTGGCCAGTGACATCTCACTGAAATGAAAATAAATTCTAAAACTCTTATCATGGATTAAAAGCCCCTAAATGATCTGGATCCTGTTTAAATAAATCTTGGACCTTGTAAAGTACCATCCATAGTTTTTCCTTAAGTAAGCCATATCTTTGCCTCTGTTACTAACACCCATAACACACTACTTCCTTAGGAACTTTTAATGTCACTACTCCCTCGTTCTAGATCTTTGATGGTTCAAGTTTCTGATTAAAGATCACGCTTCGTGGAAGTGTCCCTGACCAGCTCTGTGACAGGAACCATCTCCAACTTGAGTCATTCTTTATGAGACTCTAGGGATAAAACTCAGGGAAGAGAGTGAAAAAGGAAAAGGAACACCCGGGATCTAAGGGCTGGGGCAGTCATAGGAGAGCAGTGAAGGCAGGTCCTATCCCAGAGCTGTTCAGTTAGGCCCAGAGGTCAGTGTCATGCAGCAAGCTCCAGGAGAAGGACCTCTCAAGTAAAGAAGGACAGGTGCTCATGGAGGGACTAACTGATATAATGGGGCAGAGCTGTGTGTCTGATAATGGCTAAAACAATTACAGGATACAGAAAAAAGGAAAATTAAAAGCACAAAAATGTTTGTCAGATCAAATCAGATCAGTTGCTCAGTCGTGTCCGACTCTTTGTGACCCCATGAGGCCAGGCCTCCCTGTCCATCACCAACTCCCGGAGTTCACTCACACTCATGTCCATTGAGTCAGTGATGCCATCCAGCCATCTCATCCTCTGTCGTCCTTTTCTCCTCCTGCCCCCAATCCCTCCCAGCATCAGAGTCTTTTCCAATGAGTCAACTCTTCCCATGAGGTGGCCAAAGTACTGGAGTTCCAGCTTTAGCATCATTCCTTCCAAAGAAATGCCAGGGCTGATCTCCTTCAGAATGGACTGGTTGGATCTCCTTGCAGTCCAGGGGACTCTCAAGAGTCTTCTCCAACACCACAGTTCAAAAGCATCAATTCTTCGATACTCAGCCTTCTTTACAGTCCAACTCTCACATCCATACATGACCACAGGAAAATATCATAAATATATTTGCATTGAACATTATTAATATAATTAAAAGAGTGCAATTGAATTGATCAAAATAGTTTGAAATTGTGATACTTACATGCAGATTAAGACACATAGATATATAGATAGTCAGAATATGTGAATAATGTAAAAAAACTCAAGTCTTCCTCTTTCTTAATAAATCAATAAATAATACCTAAAATTTGTAAATTAAAAAAATTAGTACACATATATTTTTAGAGCTATGGAGAAAGCCACCAGATGAAAGAACTGAAACTGTTATTTTAACTGACTCTGTGAATAAGTTTGAGATGTGTGAAGCTCTGCTGTTTGGTCTGCTAGTTTTACAGCAAGCATGCTGGTACCACATGACTTATATATATATATATATATATATATATGTATAACTGACTAAGTTTTTAACTGAAATAAAGAATAAGATTTATAAATTATGTGAAAAATGTTATCCATAGAATTGCAGTCAAAATTGTAGCCAATATAAGCCAAAGAATTGCACAATTTATGAAGTGCTTCTTCCATGTTGCACTGTTTGTAAAAGAGCAAAGCTCTCAGG
Source organism: Bos indicus (assembly GCF_029378745.1). Classification (NCBI taxonomy): domain Eukaryota; kingdom Metazoa; phylum Chordata; class Mammalia; order Artiodactyla; family Bovidae; genus Bos; species Bos indicus. Next base: position 1,283,891 of record NC_091768.1, on the reverse strand, counting down.
GATAGGACAGAGAAATGGAGTGGCTCATGTGGGCTCTTATGCTCCGTTTCCCAAAGAAGGTCGATAATTCTGTTACCTATAACATGAGGTTTTGTCATTTGACTGCCACCACCAGAACTTTTCAGAAGTGAGTGAGAATGCTGCCCACACCTGATAAAAGCACTAAAATAATTGTTTTGAGTTTCTTAGATGGCCAGGACAAAACTGAAGTTGAAGAAAATAGACTCATAGTCACCACAGACCTGATACCATGCCTGCTTCAAACCCAATTTTATGTTGTGACATTTCAGTTTCCTTTAGTAACAAATTAATAAGTACACATTTATGCACAACCTATATATGTAAGCATCCATGGCCACTTTTCATAAAAGAACTCAAAATTCACTAACCTATAATTAAGTGAAAGAAGTGTTTAAAAATATACCATGAGATGGCAATGATTAAGGAATCATTGAGAAGATGAAACTGCACATTTTATTAAGAATATTAGAGTAAGCTATTACTTTTCAACAATAAAACAAAATAAGAAAACAACTCAAGAAACAAAATGAAAATAGGAGAAATAAGAAATTCATTAACTCATAAATAGATGAGAAAAAGAGTGAAATACACAAAATAAAATAAAGTTTGCTTAGTTCCAAATATCATCAAAATGTTCCATAGATTCAGCAAAATACACAATTTCAGAAAAATACACAAAGTTTCAAATATAAATTGTCTCATCTCAAGAGTGAAAAAAGTTTATCTCTTTCACTCAAAAGAATATTGCCTCAACAATAGTACGTAACAAAAGTAGGAATTTGGATAATGATGGGATTTTCCAGTCAATACATTTTCAAAATTATTTTACAAATTTAAGAAGATTTTTGATGTTACTATATTTTGGCACTACTTCCAAATATACTGGAGTACAGTATAAATATTTGGAAAGATAAATATAAATATAGATAATAAAACAACATAAAAGTAAATTTGTAGAAGATGTACTTTGGATATTAGTCTACAATGTATTTCTAAACCCAATTCATTTCTCATTACTTAGCAGTAGAATACATTTGAAGCCATTTATTTCACCTTTGTAGAAACATTACACATGTGGGGAAAATATTCTTCCTATTTATAATTCACTTTCAGTTAGTTACTTTATGGGGCTTACATGGTAACTCACCTGGTAAAGAACCCAACTGCCAATGCAAGAGATGAGTTCAATCCCTAGGTCAGGAAGATTCCCTAGAGAAGGAAATAGCAACCCGCTCCAGTATTCTTGCCTGGAAAATCCCATGGACAGAGGAGGCTGATGGGCTACAGTCCATAGGGTCACAAAAAGTCAGACATGACTGAGCATGCATGTACACAATTACTTTATGACCAGACATCCTAGAGTGTGAAATCATGTGGACTTTAGGAGATATTACTACAAACAAAGCTAGTGGAGGTGATGTAATTCCAGCTGATTTTTTTTTTAATTCAAAAAGATGCTGCTGTTAAAGTACTGCACTCAATATATCAGCAAATTTGGAAAACTCAGCAGTGTCCATAGCACTAGAAAAGATCAGTTTACATTCCAATCCCAAAGAAAGACAATGCCAAAGAATGTTCAAACTACCATACAACTATACTCATTTCATATACTAGGAAGATTATGCTCAAAAGCCTTCAAGCTAGGTTTCAGCAATACATGACCTGAGAACTCCCAGAGGTACAAGTTGAATTTAGAAAAAGTAGAGAAACCAAAAGTCATATTGCCAACATCTGTCGGATCATAGAGAAAGCAAGGAAATTCCAGAAAAACATCTACTTCTGCCTCATTGACTACACTAAAGCCTTTAACTGTGTTGATCACTAAAAAAAAAAAAAAAATCAAAACAAAACTGTAGGAAGTTCCTCACGAGATGGGAATACCAGGCTACCTTACCTGTCTCCTGAGACTCCTCCATAAAGATCAAGAAGCAATAGTTAGAAATGGACATGAAACAACGGACCAGTTCAAAATTGGGAAAATAGTAAGACAAGGCTGTTTATTGTCACCCTGCTTATTTAATTTCTGTGCAGAGTACATCATGTGAAATTCTGAGCTGGATAAATCAAAAGCTGGAATCAAGATTGATGGGAGAAATAACAGCTTCAGATATGCAGATGATACCACTCTAATGGCAGAAAGTAAAAAGTAACTAAAGAGCCTCTTGATGAGGGTGAAGAGGAGATTAAAAAGCTGACTTGAAATTCAACATTCAAAAAATTAAGATCATAGCATCCGATCCCATCACTTCATGGCAAATAGAAAGGGGAAAAGTGGAATCAGTGACAGAATTTGTTTCAAATTTCTTTCTTTCAAACCTCCAAAATCACTGTGGATGGTGAGTGTAGTCATGAAACTAAGAGATGCTTGCTCCATGGAAAGAAAAATGTAACAAACCTAGAAAGCAGAGACATTAATTTGCCAACACAGGTCTATATAGTTACATCTATGGTATTTCCAGTATTCATGTATGAAATGTGAGAGTTGGACCATAAAAAAAGGCTGAGCACTGAAGAATTGATACTTTTGAACTGTGGTACTGGAGAAGACTCTTGGGAGTCCCTTGGACTGCAAGGAGATCAAACGAGAATATTCATTGGAAGAACTGATGCTGAAGCTGAAATTCCAATACTTTGGCCACCTGATGTGAAGAGCCAACTCATTGGAAAAGACCCTGATGCTGGGAAAGATTGAGGGTGAGAGGAGAATTGGGCAACAGAGGATAAGATGGTTGGATGGCATCACTAATTCAGTAGATGTGAGTTTGAGCGAACTCTGGAAGATAGTGAAGGACAGGGGAGCCTGGTGTGCCATGTAGCCCATGGGGTCGCAAAGAGCCAGACACAACTTAAAGACTGAACAACAGTTTAGAAGGATTGATGTTGTGTCTCTACCTTCAAACATTTTTTAAACTACATTGAATCCCTATAAGTGGCTTGTGATTGGCTAATGAAATCTTTGATGCTTCCAAAATAAGGATAAATAATTTTTTTAAAAGACTATGGAATCTTTTCAAGTGCTGTTCCAGTTATATTTGAGGTTTCTAAGAGTGTGTTTATTTGAATAAATAACTTCAGAATGTGAATTCTTTGAGTCCTGCCATTGGTGAAGGTGACTAATTATAATGAATCTGTGTGCACATGTGTGTGTGTAAATATACCTAGAGACAAAAGCATGAACATTTTTATTCAAGACATTGCTTTATTATAATATTATTCTATAGGTAAATTCAATATAACTAGAATTAGACATAAAAACTTCAGGAGAAACTGCTCATCTAAATTATAGTCTAAAATTTATTGCAATAATATTAATATGTGGCACCTATTTGAGACACTAAATACAATTTTATCCTTTTACTCATTTTTCAGTTACAAAATATATTAAACCTTTCCTCCCAATTGTGTCATGTACACTTCAGTATAATTGTTACCTTAGAAAACTATAATATTTATTCTTACCATTGTGTACTGCCTTATTCATCTTCAACCAGCAAATACATTAAACTTAATTTGTGTCATAGTTATTTCTCTGGTTTACCTTATTGCAAAATGTAGTTTCAAAATCTAGATGACATGTTGAATATGATTGAATAGTAATGAGTATGTTGATGATTTTAAAATATGTAAAATCTTAAAAATCTAAAAATCTTAAAACCCAGACATGAGGAAATTATGAGGCAGTTTGAGTAGTAGATATTTTTTAATGCTCATAACTTAAATGCAATTGTCTCCTTATAGGAGAGAATATTTCTCCTATAATCAACTTAAATTTGTTATACTGAATAATTGACTTTTCTGAGATGAAAAGTCACACAGTAACTTTTTACAGAAAAGATTCTTGATGTTTTAATGCTCTCTAAAAATTTACACTATCCCACTTAACTTTTTTGATTATATTAATATTGTTGAAGGTAGTTATTTCCTAAATAAAAGAATTGCAACTGCTATTACTTCACTTGAATATTTAGCAACTCATTGCCTTCAATTCTTAACTTGTTTATTCAAACTCAGTATATTCAGTGACAGGCTATATTTAAGAAAAAGTATAACTACTATACCTTATTTCTAATGTTATCAAAGTGGTTTCTTCAACCTATATATGAAAGCAAATCAACTAGATCCAAAGAACAGAAATTATAATTCTATTTTTAAAATTCAGATATTTTACTCATAAAAAAGTTCATTATAATTAATGAAATATAAAATGAAAATATTATGTAATATAATATTAATCTCCTGAAGTTTTAATGTAGAAAATAGAGCATAATATTATAGGTGACATTTTTGGTAAACTGGAAAATAATAAATTAAAAGAAAACTCAGAAGGAAAGGAAATGAGTCTTCTATCATAGTTTAATCATATTCATGTTACCTTTCTGGAAAAAAAAAACAGAAATATGGGTTTCATACAATTGTCTTATTTGTCTGTAGCACAAATTATGGTTTCTGAATAATACTTTACTAGTTAACTGCTCTGTCCAGAACAATGGTCTCCAGACTGAAAAATCTAGGGTACACTTTTCAGCTCTCATGCCACTTCACCATTTCTTGGTACTGAATGTGGATAACTATTTCTTTCTCAAAATTATTCTTCCTCTAAGACATTCCTCTAAGTCATTCAATATTTCCATTTAAGTTCCAGTCCCGTATACCAGGGCTTTCCATTATTTATTACACCTTTACTATTTCCACAGTCACTTAAGATACTCATTTCTCCATTTCTGCCCAGTACACACACACACACACACACACACACACACACACGCACACGACCACCCTAGACATCACAGCAGATATGGTTCTACAGACATTCAGACAAGTGAGGTAACCTCAGATAAGTAGTGAAAAGCATGGATTCTGCATCAAGAATGTTTGGATTTGACAAAACTATAATTTGAAAAGATATATGCACCCCTGCGTTCATAGTGGAAATATAGATAGAATATAACTCAGCCATAAAAAAGAATGAGATAACGTCATTTGCAGCAACATGAATGGACCTAGAGATTATCATATTCAGGGAAGAGGGTCAGAGAAAGACAAATATCATGATATTATTTATATGTGAAATCTAAAATATGAGACAAATGGACTTATTTACAAAAGATAAATAGGCCCACAATCAAAGAGAACAGGCTTGTGGTTGCCAATGAGAAGGAGGATGATAAATGGATGGACTGGGAGTTTTCTGTTAGCAGATGGAAACTATTATATAGAGAATGAATAAGCAACAAGGTTCTACTATATAGCACAGGGAACAATATTCAGTATCCTAAGATAAATCACGATGGAAAAGAATATGAAAAAGAATATGCTTGTATATGTATAACCAAACCATTTTGCTGTGTGGTAGAGATTAACACAACATTGTAAATCAACTGTACTCCAATAAAATAAAATAACATATTTCAATAAAATATGCTTCAATAAAATAAAAACAAAAAAAATGTTTGAGTCTATATACTGCCTCTACCATGTAGTGTATCATGTTGAGCAAACTAAATAGCCTTTTTTGTAAAACAGGGAAAATAATAGTTCTTACTTTATAATATGTAAGAATGACATTGATCAATGGATACAAATGGCTGACAACGTGCAAATAATAAGTAAATATCAGCTGCGAAATCTCTGAAAAATCAGATTATATAAGATTATATCACTCCCCTCTAAAAATCCTCCACATTTTCTAATACTAAGAATTAAAAACCCAAACTGCTCACCACACCCTCCAAGGCTCAGGGTCACCTGACTCCTACCAACCCCCCATCTCACCTCTTGTTACCTGGCTTACTTTCAATTTCTTTAATATGCCATGGGTTTTGTTTTTATTTTTGATGTCAGTAAATTTGCCCCTGTGATTCCCTCTGTTTGAAAAGCTTCTCAATTCTTTGAGTGGATGACACCTTCTACCAAGACCAGAAAATTTGTTTAATAAAAGGGCTGATAGTGAAGACTTTCAAATGTGTAGATCATCTCTGTTGCAACCGCTCAGCTCTGCTGGTCCAAAAACAGCCACAGACAACTCGTAAAACCCCAGACAGAATAGCCATAATTAAAAAAAAAAAAAATCACAAACAAGTGCTGGAGAGGGTGTGGAGAAAAGAGACCTCTCCCATGCTATTGGTGGGAATGTAAATTGATAGAGTCACTATGGAACAGTATGGAGAGTTCTTAAAAAAACAGGAATAAAACCACCATATGACCCAGAAATACCACTTCCATGCATATATACTGAAGAAACCAAAACTGAAAAACATGTATCCCAATGGTCATAACAGCACTATTTACAATAGCCAAGACATGGAAGCAACCTAGATGTCCATCAACAGATGAATGGATAAAGAAGCTGTGGTACATATATACAATGGAATACTGATGCTGCTGGTATTAAGTCGCCTTAGTCCTGTCTGACTCTGTGCTACCCCACAGATGGCAGCCCAACCGGCTCCTCTGTCCCTGGGATTCTCCAGGCAAGAATACTGGAGTATGTTGCCATTTCCTTCTCCAATGCATGAAAGTGAAAAGTGAAAGTGAAGTCCCTCAGTCGTGTCAGACTCTTAACGACCCCATGGACCGCAGCCTTCCAGGCTCCTCCGTCCATGGGATTCTCTAGGCAAGAGTACTGGAGTGGGGTGCCATTGCCTTCTCCTCAATGGAATACTACTCAGCCATAAAAAGGAACACATATGAGTCAGTTCTAATGAGGTAAATGAACTTAGAGCCTATTATACATAATGAAGTAAGTTAGAAAAAGAAAAGCAAATATCATATATTAATGCACATACTTGGCAGGAAAGTAATGACCAACCTAGACAGCATATTAAAAAGAAGAGACATTACTTTGCCAACAAAGGTCCATCTAGTCAGATCAGATCAGATCAGATCAGTCGCTCAGTCGTGTCCGACTCTTTGTGACCCCATGAATTGCAGCACGCCAGTCCTTCCTGTCCATCACCAACTCCCGGAGTTCACCCAGACTAATGTCCATCGAGTCAGTGATGCCATCCAGCCATCTCATCCTCTGTGGTCCCCTTCTCCTCTTGCCCCCAATCCCTCCCAGCATCAGAGTCTTTTCCAACGAGTCAACTCTTCACATGCGGTGGCCAAAGTACTGGAGTTTCAGCTTTAGCATCATTTCTTCCAAAGAAATCCCAGGGCTGATCTCCTTCAGAATGGACTGGTTGGATCTCCTTGCAGTCTAAGGGACTCTCAAGAGTCTTCTCCAACACCACACTTCAAAAGCATCAATTCTTCGGTGCTCAGCCTTCTTCACAGTCCAACTCTCACATCCATACACGACCACAGGAAAAACCATAGTCTTGACTAGACGAACCTTTGTTGTCAAAGTAATGTCTCTGCTTTTGAATATGCTATCTAGGGTGGTCATAACTTTCCTTCCAAGGAGTAAGCGTCTTTTAATTTCATGGCTGCAGTCACCATCTGCAGTGATTTTGGAGCCCAGAAAAATAAAGTCTGACACTGTTTCCACTGTTTCCCCATCTATTTCCCATGAAGTGATGGGACCGCATGCCACGATCTTCATTTTCTGAATGTTGAGCTTTAAGCCAACTTTTTCACTCTCCACTTTCATTTTCATCAAGAGGCTTTTTAGTTCCTTTTCACTTTCTTCCATAGGGGTGGTGTCATCTGCATATCTGAGGTTATTGATATTTCTCCCAGCAATCTTGATTCCAGCTTGTGTTTCTTCCAGTCCAGCATTTCTCATGATGCACTCTAGTCAAAGCTATGGTTTTTCCAGTAGTCATGTATGGATGTGAGTGTTGGACTATAAAGAAAGCTGAGCACCAAAGAATTGATACTTTTGAACTGTGGTGTTGGAGAATACTCTTGAGAGTCCCTTGGACTGCAAGGAGATCCAACCAGTCCATCCTAAAGGAGATCAGTCCTGGGTTTTTATTGGAAGGACTGATGTTGAAGCTGAAACTCCAATACTTTGGCCACCTAGTGCAAAAAGCTGAGTCATTTAAAAAGACCTTAATGCTGGGAAAGATTGAAGGTGGGGGAAGGGGACAACAGAGTATGAGATGGTTGGGTGGCATCACCGACTTAATGGGCATGGGTTTGGGTAAACTCCAGGAGTTGGTGATGGACAGGGAAGCCTGGTGTGCTGGGGTCCATGGGTTAGCAAAGAGTCAGACACGACTGAGTGACTGAACTGAACTGAATGCTTATATACAGAATCTAGAAGGATGGTACTGACAGATGGGTTAGCAGAGCAGCAATTGAGAAGCAGACATAGAAAACATTAATGACAAGGGTGGGGGAGAAGAGGGGGAGGGTAATATAAATGGAGAAAGCAGCATGGATGCATATGCAGCAACATATGTAATTAGACAGCCAATAGCAATTTGCTGTATGAGTCAGAGAACTCAAACTGGGGCTCTGTAATAGCTTAGAGGTAGGAGGGCAGGAGGTAGGAGGGAGATTCAGGAGGGAGGAGACATATGTACACCTATGGTTAATTCGTGTTGATAGAAATCAAACCAGTATTGTAAACCAGCCATCAGTCAATTAAAAATAAATAAATATCTAGAAAGAAAAAAAAAAAAGTAAAACAAGAGTGTGGCTCTGTTCTGATGGGATGGGGAGGGAGGTGGGAGGGGGACTTAGGATAGGGAACACATGTACACCCATGGCTGACTCGTGTCAATGTATGGCAAAACCACTACAATATTGTAATTAGCCTCCAATTAAAATAAATAAAATAAAAATAAAAACAAAACCAGGCAATTGTCAGCATTTAGCCAGTGGGCTATAGTTCATTTTATGACTATAATCTAACCCCTTCATGTCTAATTTAAAAGCTCTCTCTCAGAGACAGCTTTGCTGACTATGCTGTTACTTTGCATCTCAACCTTGTGATTGGTTTTTCCATGGCATATTTCACAATGGGTAATCATTTAGTGTATTCGATTGTTTACTATTCCTTGTGAGACCTACCACATATACTCAGTGGTAGCATTTAGCATGATGTCTGTTGCTTAAAATGTGCTCAATAAGTACTTTATATATATACATATCATATTTTCTTTATCCATTCATCCATTGGTGAACTCAGGCTGTTTGCACATCTTGGCCATTATAAATAATGTTGCAGTGAAGAAGGTGTGTAGATATCTTTTTGAGTTAGTGTTTTCAATAAGTACTTTTTTGAATGAAAAAAAAAATACCACTATATCCAACTTTGAGATTCAAGAAAATCAAATCAATAGGATATTGCTGAACAATATATATAGATTACAAATTGCAAGAATACATCCTTTATAAAGAATTTTTGAAATAAACTTTATTCAAGAATGTAGAGGGGGGAGAAATTCTCCTTTGCAGTCCCAAGTTCCCATGATTATGGTGTATTGATAGTCTTTATGTTTCTGCTACCTTGGGATTGCCTAGGGATTAGAGATAAGCATGACCTCATTTTTGTTGAATATGCATGTTATGAAAATAAGAACCAGACAGGCCATCTGGGAGACAGATTCTTCCCCTAGCATTGTTCTTATATTATATACATGGGGGATATTCATTTCATGGAGAAAATTAAGTCATAGCAATCAAAGCATGCTTCATTTTAGAAAGTTCATGGTTTGCTTTAGGGCTAAATATTCACAGCATGCATTTTAAAGATGCAATTACGGGCAATGATGCACAAAATTGCATGTTCAAAGAAAATATTATTTTTAGAAATGTTATTGGGACATCCAAAGGAGCTAAAAATAAAAGATTATACTGCTCAGGTGAGAAGCTCTAGCAGTGTAATAATCTCTGTACACAACAGAAAATACATTAGGGACAGTTGTTTTCAGTGAAGCTCTTCAGATGTTCCTGATTCAATAGCCTTTGACCTAGATGGATAGGTCTCCTATCCAGGATAGTTAAGATTTTGCATGATATTGTCAAACACTATTTAGATACCAATTTTTATAATTGCACACATCTGTTTAATGTCTGATTTTCTATATTTCACATCTCTTGTTAAAATTAACACTGAACTGTAAAGATCTTTTTTTTTGAGACAACTCTTGGGAGGGTTAAACTTTCTACTTTTCTACTATAGAGGACGAATAAATTTTCCTCTTCCCTTGCAGATTTTTCTGGCTGGTCTAAGAATTAAATTGACATGAGACTGATTAACAGGAGAAAGACAAACAGAAGTTCAATTACTGGTATACTTGGGAGAGACCCAGGAAAAATGAGTAACTTGCCAGAATGTCTGAAACCCTTACCTTAAATGCTATCTTCAGCTAAAAGCAACAGAGGATGTTTTGGGTAGTGGTCTGGTACTTCAAAGGGCAAGAAGTCACTTCACATGAATGTGAAAAAGCAAATGTTTGATTGGTAAATGTTTGTTGGGCCTGCAGAAACAATGGGATGCAGAGTGGACTCTGATCTCCAGGCCCTGTTCCCCTACCACATCCAGCCCACATCCTTTGAAGCTATCATCCTCTGATGATAGCTCTATTTCAGGAACAATTATTTTAGGCTGTTAGGAGAAATGTCAAACATTCTTCCTAATTCTTCTGCTTCTTAAAATTAATCTGCCTAAGTTAGTCCTCATGCCAAGTGAAGTGAAGTGAAAGTGTTAGTTGCTCACTCATGGGGTTAGTTGCAACCCCATGAGCTAAAGCCTTCCAGGCTCCTCTATCTATGGAATTCTCCAGGCAATAATACTGGAGTGGCTTGGAATGCTCTTTTCCAGGGGATTTTCCAGACCCAGGGATTAACATAGATCTCCCACATTGCAGATGGATTCTTTACTGTCTGAGCCACTAGGGAAGGCTTTACTGTCTGAGCCACCAGGAAAGTCCTCATGCCAAAGAGACACATTTTGGAGGAACAAATTATACTCCCCTATGTTATACTATATTAACATGTAAATAACAGCAAATGCCATGCTGTTAGTGGTGGTCAAATTTCAGCAGTGATCTTCCCAGTGTATTTCATCTGGGTGTGGTGCCTCAAATATAACACTTTTTTTTTCATTCTGTTGATTTTTAAACTATTTTTTCTATGCTTTGACCCACAAATATGGCTTACATCAATTTTAAAAGGTTGTAAATTATATTTCAGTATATTGAAATTTCAATGGAAATTACTTTATGTGAACTATTACCAAAACTGCAAACATTTTTACAAGTTTTATTTTCTCTAAATAAATAGGAGTATAGAGAAATCACTTTGAACATAATATGAAACATTTGTAGATAAAAGAAATTATATAATTTGTATTAATATTAAAAAAAAAGAGAGAGAGAGAGAAACTCTGGCCCTACTAAAGTTATGCGTTTTGGCTAAAAACATCTTTCAGTGAAAAGTAATTTTCACAGCTCATCTTCTTATAATTTTTAGATTATTGTAAGTGATTATAGCTATTGTGTGTCAGTTACTAACATTTGAAAAGTCACTTAGTATAAGAATCACACACATAAAGTGTTGTTCAGGTAAATTAGTGGAATTTTTTCCTTCCACATAATTGATATTGAATCTGTCTTTAAGCTTTAAAAATATGTAGGTACAAATGAGACAAGAATCAAGATTGCCATGAGAAATATCAATAACCTCAGATACACAGATGACATCACCCTTATGGCAGAAAGTAGAGAAGAACTAAAAATCCTCTTGATTAAAGTGAAAGAGGAGAGTGAAAAAGTTGACTTAAAACAACATTCAGAAAACTAAGATCAAGACATCTGGTCCCATCACTTCATGTCAAGTAGATGGGGAAACAATGGAAACCGTGAGAGACTTTATTTTCTTGGGCTCCAAAATCACTGCAGATGGTGACTGCAGCCATGAAATTAAAAGACACTTACTCCTTGGAAGGAAAGTTATGACCAGCCTAGTCAGATTATTAAAAAGAGACATTACTTTGCCAACAAAGCTCCGTCTAGTCAAAACTACTGTTTTTCCAGTAGTCATGTATGGATATGAGAGTTAGACTATAGTGAAAGCTGAGCACAGAAGAATTGATGCTTTTCAACTGTGGTGTTGGAGAAGACTCTTGAGGACCCCTTGGACTGCAAGGAGATCCAGCCAGTCCATTCTAGATCAGTCCCGGGTGTTCATTGGAAGGACTGATGTTGAAGCCGAAAAGAAACTCCAATTCTTTGGCCATTGATGTGAAGAACTGACTCATTAGAAAAGACCCTGATTCTGGGAAAGATTGAAGGCAGGAGGAGAAGGGGATGACAGAGGATGAGATTGATGGATGGCATCACTGACTTGATGGGTATGAATTTGAGCAGGCTCCGGGAGCTGGTGGTGGACAGGAAGCCTGGCGTGCTGCAGTCCATGGGGTTGCAAAGAGTCAGACATGACTGAGGGACTGAACTGAACTGAACAAACAAGACTAATAATATGCAGCTTATATAGTGGTAAACTACATGATTCCTAAAAGTACAAAGTTTTAAATTTTTTATTAGTAGTGAAAAATAGATTTGATATTTTAAATGAATAAATATAGTCATCATTCAATACATACTAGGGGGATGTTGTTGCTCAGTCACTAAATCATGTCTGTTTCTTTGTGACCTCATGGACTACAGCCTACCAGGCTTACCTGTTCTTCACTATCTTCTGAAGTTTACGCAAACTCATGTCCACTGTATCAGTTATGCATCCATCCATCTCATCCTCTGCTATCCACTTCTCCTCCTGCCTTTAATCTTTCCCAGCATCAGGATGTTCTCCAGTAAGTCAGCGCTTTGTATAACAAAGCCAAAGTATTGAGCTTCAGCTTCAGCATCAGTCCTTCCAATGAATATTCAGGGTTGATATCCTTTAGGATTGACTGGTATGATCTCCTTGCAGTCCAACGGACTCTCAAGAGTTTTCTCCAGAACCACAATTTGAAAGCATCATTTTTTCTGCTCTAAGCCTACTTTATGGTACAACTCTCACATCTGTATACAGGACTACTGGGAAAACTATAACTTTAACTATATGGATGTTTGTCCAAAAAGTGACGTCTCTGCTGTTTAATATGCTATGTAGGTTTGTCACAGCTTTTCTCTGAAGGAGCAAGTGTTCTTTAATTTCATGGCTGCAGTCACCATCCATTGTGATTCTAGAGCCTAAGAAAATAAAGTCTGTCACTATTTCCACTTTTTCCCCAACTATTTGCCATGAGGTGATGGGACCAGATGCCATGATCTTCATTTTCTGAATGTTGAGTTTTAAGTCAACTTTTTAACTTCTTCTTTCACTTTCATCAAGAGGCTCTTTAGTTCCTCTTTGCTTTCTGCCATTAGAATGGCATCATCTATGTATCTGAGCTTGTAGGTATTTCTCCCAGCAAACTTGATTCCAGCCTGTGCTTCATCCAACAGGCATTTCACATGATGTACTTTGCATAGAAGTTAAATAAGAAGGGTGACAATATACAGCCTTTTGTGCCACTTTCTCAATTTGAACCAGTTAATTGTTCATGTCCGTTTCTAACTGTTGCTTCTTGATCTACTTATAGGTTTCTCGGGAGACAAGTAAAGTGGTCTGATATTCCCATTTCTTTAAGAATTTTTCCATTTGTTGTGATCCACACAGTCAAATGCTTTAGCACAGTCAATGAAGCAGAAGTAGATTTTTTTTTTCCTGGAATTCTCCTGCTTTTTCTGTGATCCAACAGATATTGGCAACTTGATCTCTGGTTCCTCTGTCTTTTGTAAATCCATCTTGTTCATCTGGAAGTTCTCACTTCAGGTACTGCTGAAGCCTAGCTTGAAGGATTTTGAGCATTACCTTGCTAGCATGTGAAATGAGCACAATTGTGCTGTAGTTTGAACATCGCTTGACATTGCCCTTCTTAGGGACTGGAATGAAAACTGACCTTTTCCAGTCCTGTGGCCAATGCTGAGTTTTCCAAATTAGCTGGCATACTGAGTGCAGCACTTATAGCATCATCTTTTAGGATTTTAACTAGAGTGATGGATAGTGTCCAAATATTGAGGAGACCTAAGAAGTAAGCTAACAGGAAAAAAAAAAAGAAAAAGAGAGAGAAGATATAAGCTGATGTGGACGAGAGCAATGTAAATACACAAACGCCACCTGGCAATTTCTGCTGAGTATTACAGTAAAAATTCTTATACATTTTCTGATATTTGCTTTTTAAACCTGACTCTGCCTTCTCCTGATGCCCCCTCTCTGGGCATGCTTCTGCAACAGTGGGAAATTTAAGCCATATCAGCCCAGATCCAGGCCAAGAAACACTCAGCCCAGCCCTACCCACTAAACACAAGAAAAGCCCTGCCAAGCTCTTTCCCGGCCCTCTCTTAAATGTTTCATCCCAACTTGGGAGGCCTGCCTGGTTATTCCCAGAGACTCTAGTCCTATGTTTACAAGCCTTTCATCTACACCTTGACACGTTCCTGTCGTTGCTATCTACACAGAAACCAAACTTCCAGCCTAAGTCCACCCTGCTGATGACTACAAAACATATGTTCCAAACTATATTTGAATTTAGACCAGAAGCTTTTTCTTTGTTTGATGCAAGACAATAATATTCACTTTCTTACAGAAAGACTGCCTCCATCTTCATTGGACAGAGTGTTCTTAACCAACTGGGCCAAAACTGAGGCATCACTGAGGACCAAGGTGCAGTCATGCTTGGTTTCCTCCACGTCTCTCCCCTCATCATCTTTCTCACTGCTTATGGCCTCATTCTTAAATCATGTCTTTTTTTTTTTTTTTTAATGAAGTAGATTTGATTTACAATGCTTAAGGTGTACAGCTTATATGTATAATTTCAGATTCTTTTCCATTATAGGTTATAACAAGATACTGAATATAGTTCCCTATACTATACCTTCCTTCCTCCTTTTTGCTAATGCCATGCTGCCTTGAGTTTCTGATTGTATTTAAATATTTGAAAAGTTTTATTTGCACATCAAAATTAGTTCTTGGAACATAGCAGTGATCAAGAAACTCACTGTCATTGATAGCCATTGATACAGCATCTAGAAGGACTTTACATAAGAAGAAAATTGGCTATTCTCAATGACAAGAAACTTAAATAATTCATAAATCATGGCTCCTGGGGAAGTCTAGAATACTTTCAAAATCACATACTGCATGAACAATTGTTTTTCATTGAACTTCAGTTATTCTAATATCAAATGTTTTTATTTTTATTTATTTTTTTATTTCTTTAATTCAAACCTGCAGAAATGACTACTCAGTTAATGGATGTTTGATTCAGGCTCACAGAGGTCAAATAAATATGTTGCACTAGATATTGAGAGCAATGTGCTAACAACTGTCTGGGAGAACTTCCTTTTCCTCTATTTCTAGCCAGCTTTCAAAACTTCCCCCTGCAGATAGGATGAAGTAGATGGGAGGAGGAGGACTATAAGAGAAAGGCCAGAATGTGGGGTGGACAGAGGAAGAACCTCACATCCTCAATATGTTTCTCATACTTATTTTAAGTAAAATAAAACTATCCCGATATATCTAACCTGCTCAAACTAAGTGAATCTTTGCTCCTGGTTCTAGCTTTCAAATGAAAATAAGACCCTATGAGTTTCCTTGCTTTAAATATCTTTTGTAACTATATATTTTTCCTTCATTTTTCTTGATATTGCTCCATGGGACTTGCTATTTCATACATCACTTTTATTTTCTCTAAGCCATCAAAATACTGGTTTGGATGTTTTGCCTTCCAGTGACCCAGCTACCTTCTGATTTTATCTAATAGTTGTAAATTAGAAAACTCTGACAAATCCCTTCTGGCCTTACTGAGCCCAAGGAAAGAATTTTCAGTGGATCCTGGAAATGGGGACTCTGCAAAGAGATTTTGCTGTGGGTAACTTTTAAACCAATGACATAAACTTTGAATGGGGATTTTGAGACTGAAATCACTCTGTAACTTAATTGTATCAATTTTACTTTTTTATTTCTATCTTCTGTTTGCTTTTGCCAGTCCTTCTGGGCGACACTTAGGGCTGCCATTCCACTTTGTTTCCTAGTATGTTTCCCAGGGCAAACTCAATAGGATTTATGACTCAATTTTTGCTTTTTGATTTAATCTGGAAAACATTCAGCTCACATCAAGTCCACAGCTAGCAGTCAGGAGTGATAAAGGTGTCTCTCTCCTAACGCGAGGTTGCTAAAATGTTCAGACCACATCTGCATCTCATTCCTGTACCACAGTCTCTTCCTACTAACAAATACATTTGACTTCTGTTCCTCTGCTTATTTAAGTATGCTGTTGTTCAGAGAAATTTAACCACACGGCAAAAGTCCTCAAAAATATATCTGCTAAAATAAGGCAATTCACTAAGTTTGTTCCCAGATGAAAGCTGGACCTGGTATGGAAAAATTATATAAAATAGCAAGAGTTAACATAGCAATTTTAATATGATATAAATAATAATAAGAGACTATTTCTCTACTTTTAAAATATGCTTTGTAAATGTTATATTTCCAAGATAATTATGAATAAAATTTTCTAAATTATTTCATAATAAAAAACATGCATTTAAAAGGGTCCTTTTAAATATCCTTAAAAAAAAATCCTCAAATTCGAACGACATCTATATAGTCTTAGAAAAATTAATCTACTAATCTGATGTTAATATAGTGATTACAAAGTACCAAAGTCCTAAATTCTTTCAAAATTAATTATTTTGATTCTTCTAACATATATATGATATGCATATTCAGTTCAACTCAGTCACACAGTCATGTTTGAATCTTTGTGATCACATAGACTTCAGCATGCCAGGCTAACCTCAGTTTAGATCAGTGCAGTTCAGTCAATAAGTCATGTCTGACTCTCTGTCACCCCATGAACTGCAGCACTCCAGGCTTCCCTTTCCATCACCAATTCCCAGAGCTTGCTCAAACTCATATCCATAGAGTCAGTGATGCCATCCAACCATCTCATTATCTGTCGTCCCCATCTCCTCCCACCTTCAATCTTTCCCAGCATCAGGGTCTTTTCCAATAAGTCAGTTCGTCACCTCAGGTGGCCAAAGTATTGGAGTTTCAGTTTCAGCATCAGTCTTTCCAATGAATATTCAGGACTGGTTTCCTTTAGGATGGACTGGTTGGATCTCCTAGCTGTCCAAGGGACTCTGAAGAATCTTCTCCAACACCACAGTTCAGAGGAATCAATTCCTCGGCCCTCGGCTTTCTTTATGGCTCAACTCTCAGATCCATATGTGACTATTGGAAACACCATAGCTTTGACTAGATGGACCTTTATCGTCAAAGTAATGTCTCTGCTTTTTAATATGCTTTCTAGGTTGGTCATAGATTTTCTCTCAAGGAGCAAGTATCTTTTAATTTCATGTCTGCAGTCACCATCTGCAGTGATTTTGGAGCCGAAGAAAATAAAGTCTCTCAATGTTTCCATTTTTATCCCCTTCTATTTGTCATGAAGTGATGGGACTAGATGCCAAGATCGTAGTTTTTTGATTGTTGAGCTTGAAGACAGATTTTTTCACTCTTTGCTTTCACTTTCATCAGGAGGCTCTTTAGTTCCTCTTTACTTTATGCCATAAGGGTGGTATCATCTGTGTATCTGAGGTTATTGATATTTCTCCTGATGATCATGATTCTATCTTGTGCTTCATACAGCCTGGCATTTCACACGATGTACTCTGCATATAAGTTAAATAAGGAAGGTGACAATATGCAGCCTTGACGTACTCCTTTCCCAGTTTTGAACCAGTCCATTGTTCCATGTCTGTTCTAACTGTTGCTTCTTGACCTGCATACAGATTTCTCAGAAGGTAGGTAAGGTGGTCTGGCATCCCATCACTTGAAGAATTTTACTGAGTTTGGTGTGATTCACACAAAGGCCTTAGCATTATCAATAAAGCAGAAGTAGATGTTTTTCTGGAATTCTCTATGCTTTTCTATGATCCAAGGAATGTTGGCAATTTGATCTCTGGTTCCTCTGCCTTTTCTAAATTCAGCTTGAACATTTGGAATTTCATGGTTCATGTACTATTAAAGCCCAGCTTGGAGAATTTTGAGCATTACATTGCTAGCATGAGAGATGAGTACAATTGTATGGTAGTCTGAACATTCTTTTGGTATTGTCTTTCTTTGGGATTGAAATGAAAACTGACCTTTTCCAGTCCTGTGGCCAATGCTGAGTTTTCTAAATTTGCTGGTATATTGATTGCAACACTTCCACAGCATCATCTTTTAGGATTTGAAATAGCTCAGCTGGAATTCCATCACCTCCACTAGTTTTGTTTGTAGTGATGCTTCCTAAAGCCCACTTTAATTTGCACTCCAAGATGTCTGGCTCTAGATGAGTGATCACACCATCATGGTTATCTGAGTCATGAAGATCTTTTTTGTATAGCTCTGTGTATTCTTGCCATCTCTTCTTAATATCTTCTGCTTCTTTTAGGTATACCATTTCTATCCTTTATTGTGCCCATCTTTGCATGAAATATTCTTTTGCTATCTCTAATTTTCTTGAAACAATCTCTATAGTCTTTCCCATTCTATTATTTTCTTCTATTTCTTTGCATTGATCAATGAGGAAGACTTTCTTATCT
The DNA here is from genome assembly GCF_029378745.1 of Bos indicus. Taxonomy (NCBI): domain Eukaryota; kingdom Metazoa; phylum Chordata; class Mammalia; order Artiodactyla; family Bovidae; genus Bos; species Bos indicus. The sequence continues at coordinate 1,265,340 of NC_091768.1, read as the reverse complement.
CTCCTTGCTATTCTTTGGAACTCTGCATTCAGATGGATATATCTTTCCTTTTCTCCTCTGCCTTTCACAGATTATGCATATTACATGTGTTTATTCCCACCAACTAACATTAAATTCAGGAAGTCCTTGTAGGTACTCAGAAATCTAGAGCTATGCAAGCCTATCTAAGGCATTACCTTATTAATTTTCAAAAACAACTTTTTAAATTAGCATTCATGGAGGTATGATTATGCTATGAAAGTAGGTTCTATATATTTAATTATAATTTAATAATCAATTTATTAATCACTAATGATTTTTAATCAAATTGTTGGCAGCATATCTGTAATTCTTTTTTATTTACTTTTTTTTTTTTTGCTATTGGAGTCTACATCTTTAAATAAATTAAATGCATTTGAAATGCTCCCTCTGAGTAAAAGGAATGCATGTTACAGTATTCAGAAAACAACTAGCACATTTATTAAATGAGTGTAAAAGAACATTTACCAAAAAAAGGGCAAATCATGCATTATCATTACTAAATGTAATGAATAAAGCAAAACAGATGGATATCAGATGTATTTCAAATTAAGAAATAAAAGAACTAGATATACAATATTCTATTGTATAGAACTATGTAAAGAACTATTCCTGGGTACTAAAAAAAAAAAAAAAAAAAAACATGTATCAACGGAGCTTTTGTCTGTAGATGTGTCCTGTTATAGGAAAATGATGCATGTGTGCATATTCAGTAATGTCCAACATTTTGGAATGTTGTGGACTGCAACCTGTCAGGTTCCTCTGTCCTTGGTATTCTCTAGGCAAGTATATTTGAGTGGTTGCCATTTCCTCCCCCAAGAGATCCTCCCAATCCAGGGATTGAAATCATACCTCTTGTGTCTTCTGTATTGGCAGGTAAATTATTTCCCACTGAACCACCTGGAAAAACCAGGAAAAGGATATTAGCTTTCAACTAGGCCACAATATAGCTGAGTAGAGGGAAGTAAAGAATATGGCAGTACAGGCAAGAAAAATGATAATGCACCTAATGGAAACTGGAACTTTATTTAGGTGGGATAATTTCCTAAAATTGGCTTTGGTTGATTTGAATTTGAACTGAGTCATGAAATTATAAAGTTGCAGAAGATGCTAAGAGATAGGGACCTATGGGTCAAGCAAGGCATGAGAATTAAGGACATACATTTGGAAGTTTTCTATACAGACTGGAAAATTGAAACTAAGGAAGTGAATTAACTACACTAAGGAAAATTTGATTACCATTAGGCCTAAAAAAAAAGTGAAAAGTGAGAGTGTTAGTCAGTCAGTCATATCCAACGTTTTGCAACCCCATGGACTATAGCTGCCAGTCTCCTAGGTCCCTGGAATTCTCCAGGCAAGAATGGAGTGGGTAGCCATTCCCTTCTCCACAGGATCTTCCCAACCCATTGATTGAACTTGCTTCTCCTTCATTGCAGGCAGATTCTTTACCATCTGTGCCACCAGAGAACAGACATTAGTTCTAAAGAGGATGTTAAACATAATTGTTTTGAGTTCTGTCTTTTAAATCAGACTGATATCACCCCTGCCATATGTCAGCATTATGAATTTAAGCAAATCACTAAACTTGTATAAATCCTAATTCCCTAATCCATAAAATTGAAGGAATATGTACATAGTTGTGGTAGCAGAATTTTAAGATGGTCCCCAGGATTCCTCCTCTGGACTTCTACCCTGTAGAATCCCCTCCCCTTAAATATGGGTGGAACTTATAAGTGTAAGATAGTCAGATTTCTTGATGGGGTTGTGTTACACAGCAAAGATGACAACACTGTCACCCCCAGGATTATAAATTTTGCCAGAATGAGTATAAAGGGAGAAACTGGAGGGAGGCATGCCTGCAAGTCTGGAGTAAAACAAACATCTGTGCTGTGATCTGCTTATGGTGGTCGCATAGCAGTGAAGCATGAGTGGCCTCTAGGACCTGAGAGCAATGGATAGCCAGCAAGAGAAAAGAGGATCTCATTACTCCATCTAGAAGGAAGTGAATTTGCTAATAACCGGGAAGCTTAGAAGAGGATACTGAGGCTCAGGTGAGATGAAGTCCCTCACCAGTACTTTGATTTCACCCCAGTGTAAGCCTGAGCAGAGAACCCAGCTTGTGGAAACTGTGAAAAAAAAAAGAAGTGTGCCTTGTTTGAAGCCACTAGGTTTGTGATAATTTATGATGCAACAGTATAAAACTAATATGTTGACAGAATTAGATGACTAAGTGTAACGGCTATAAAATGTCTATTATAGTATTTTCTGCATAATAATATCCAGTAATTGCTCCCTTAGTAGCATTATTATGGATCCTCCTGAATCCTATTTCTCTTTCTAGATGTGAAAATAAATACCAACTTATGTGGGAAAGCTTAAAGAGATTCATTAGGAGTTATAATACTTTAATGACAATAGGGTAGCATTTCTAAAAAACTTTTGATCTGTGTTATCTCTTTCTACCATTTTATTTGATTTCATTAAAATTTGGCTAAAGGAAGATCTCAAAAAATAGTTTGAATAGACCCTTATTAGTAAGATTTCATTATTTTGATTGTCATTTACTTTGTGTCTAAGAATATGTGAGTTTTAAAAAATGAGTGAAAACATTCATAATGGTACTTATTTTTAATTGGTGGATAATTGCTTTACAGTGTTGTGTTAGTTTATACTGTACAATGACACAAATCATTCATAATTATGTATATGCAAGCCACACTGCTTACTTGATATGAAAGCAGCCATAGATGTTACGTAAATACTGGGTGTGGCTCCAATAATATTTTATGTGCAAAAATAAGAAGAATACATTCAGATGGGATCTGCTTGTCAACTCCTGAGAAGACTGATGTCAGCAATTTTATAACCATTTTTAAGCAAGACTATAAGCAACAAGATAGTTTCACAGTTAATAGTGAATGTTCTTGACTTAAAGAAAAGCATACAACACAAGAGTTGTGAGTTTAAGTTTTACTTAGGATTTTACTGAGAACCATAGCCCAAGACAGCTCTGAGGAACTGCTGTGAAAATGTTGGAAAAGAACCAGTATACATAAATATATATAAAATTTTTGGCTGGGAAATACATGTAGTCAAGCACACATCTTGGTAAAAGGTTACTGTTAGTCATAAAGAACAAATATCTCCAGTTAATGATCTTAGTGCTTTTCTACATATGAAAAAACGCAAGACTCTGGAATCATTGGAATCCTTCCAGAAATATATATCTAACCATTTAGGGGCTGCTTATCCAAAACACAGAAGACCTTATCTTGATTCCATCCAGAATTCTCCCTGGGGGGCAATGTCAGTTGGCAACTGCAGTGGGTTGACCCTTGTAGAACAGAGTGGTGAGCAATTTTCTCTATTCCTCTTTGTTCACAGTATACAAAAGAATATAGTCATGGTCACATTTTGCAGTACAAATACTATAATTCTGTTTGCTGCATTACCATGGTAAAATTTATAGTTGAAACTAACTTCATCCAGAAAAAAAGAAGATTTTATGTGTAGGATTTTTTCCGCTATTCTTCTTATTCTAGGAACTCAAAAAATGCATCTTATATCATAAAATAGCAATTGTTCTTTACACTTCAAAATATCATATAGTTATTTACTTCTCACAGCCCATTGAGGTAGGTTATATAATCCCAATTTTCATGTGAGTAAACTGAACCTGGGAAGACTGCTTGGCCCTCTCTGACAATCACAACTGTACTGTGACAGAGCTGAAGTGTAAACCCCAAATGGATTTCAAAACCTATGGTATAGTACTGCAGTAATTAAATGAGTGTGAAAACATCCTTAAATCTAATTCTAATGTGTTCCCAACTGGAAAAAAAAATAGAGATACTCATAAAACTTTATAAGTCTAAATAGTCTAACACCATTTATAATTAAACTTACAGTTCAGAAAAATTTTCAAATAAAATTTTGTATATTACAGTTTGAATGTTGACTATGAATGAATACTTTATGTTTCTTAGTCAGTCAATAGTTATAAAGACAGTTTGTGGTTTCTAGTCAACATAGCCTTAAGGAACAGACAGAATCAAAATGTGCTTATAATTACAGAACTCAAATTTCAGCTTAATTTGCATTGATGTTGTCATGATTCCAAAGAAATATTTATCTCCTAACTATAATCTTAGGATACAGACAGATGATGTGAATGTAACGTTCTCCCTCAGATCTCATCCATAGTAATTAGTTGTATTAAAAAGAGCTGCTTAAAAGTGGAGAAATAGTTTGACTGAAGGCATAGTAATCTTATTCTACATTCATTAATAGAAAATAAAATCTACTTAAAATATAGAAATCTTCTAATTTGAAAAGAATTTGAATCATATAAGGGAAAGGAGTAGTGTGGGAAGAGAAACCATCCCAGCCTCAGTTGTCACAAAACTCAGTTCTGAGCCTGAACTTTTACCACCTAGTTGGTGACTTTGAGAAAATCATGTAACTTCTTAAGCATCTTCTTGCTCAGCTATGAAAGAATTAAGAAGGAAGTTTATGGGAGTAGCTTTTAAAATTCTATGATTCTGTCACTGAGAAAAAGGATTACTCAAGTCTATGTATCTAAGCGATGGGGTTAATTTCTTTAGCATATTATAGGGCCATATAATTAGCTTGTCCTGCTCAACTTCTTCAGCAGGTATTTGGATGGAGATGTAGTCTGTTTATCAAATTTCTAGCTGCAACAAAGCCAGGGGAAAAAACTGAATTTAAGGGATGACAAAATTAAAGTCAAAAACAATTGATGGGCTGAAATAACAGGCCAACTCACATCATATGGGATCTGTCCTTATGTGCCTAATTCCTCAACTACACTTCAGGTGTTATACCATAACACTAGCTAATGGCAATGATGGTTATGCAAGCTTATTTGGGATTTGTACATCTATGACCCGTCTCTTACTAATATATTTAACATCCTGCTCTTCTCTACCATTTTACATGACTTCCAAATAAAACTGAAGCCTGAAAATTCATTTTTTCTATGTCACCACCCTGTCTCTTGTGGTTCTTTAAAAATAAAGTCATTTAATTGGAAAAGTTATAAACTCATATTCACCATCTTACTGTGAAAATATCTATGCTGTTCATAAACGTTATGTTTGTTTTTCAGCCTTCTTTCTCAGTCTCCTCAATGACCATTTTAAATTTCCATATTGCCAAGCCACAGATCATCACTCTCCCTGCAGTCTCAGAAAATGAATTTATATCCTGCTTCTCTGAGAGAAATCATTACCCTTCAATGACATCTCTCAAAACTAACTTTCAGATCCTCATTAATTTATTATTTCTTCTTTCCATACCACAGAGAATATCTAAGCTACTAAGGGTCATTCTTCCACCAATGTGTTGGCTCTTACAGTAGATATCTCTTCTATATTGGATGTCCATCATGTTTAATATCCTTCTATATTTTATAAAATCACATGTTATGAGACTTGCCTCTGTAATGTAACACATGGCTCAAATTTCCACCTGCCTTACAACTTGGACATAAACGTGACAGAGGTTCTACCAATCAGGAAAGTGAATTTTGTTTTTTTTGCAGCTAAGAACACTAAAATAGTCATCACATATTTCCCCTCTCCTTTACAGAAGGCTTAAAATGTTCACTCTCCTGTGCCCTCAATTTCTTCAATTCTGCTAGATCCTCTCAATAGCATTTAAACCACTTTAGTCTTCCCATTTAATATGTCATCCCAAGAATCCCATTACTCTTTAGCTACCACCCCATTGCTTTTCTCTCTTCTTCAAAGAAAACACTCATTTATTTGATCTGTTTTAATACTTCTGGTTTCTTACTTCCAAGCTCAGCCAAAAAAAGCTGATCCAGAGCCTTTACATTTTGAGGTTCTCTTTTACCAAAAGACTCCATTTTCTGTTTCTCTAATGCCACACTCCCTTGTGATACCTATTCTCTTAACTATCCCATTTCATTCCTGTTTGTTATTTTCTCTTCCTCTTCACAATTCCTTAGGTCCTGATCTTTCTTTTCTTTAAATTCCACTAAATTTCCACTGGATATATTTTCCAATTTCATTGTTCAGCTTCACCAGCAATATTCCCTTGAGTTTAAAATTTATACCTTCAAAATAAACCATACCTTTGAGCTTCAGGCCCATATGGTCAACACACATTATATAGGCTTCTTCATATGGATTCTCATACACCCACACACGCATACAGAGCCACCATCTGCCAATGTTTTTTATATATGATCTACCTATTTACTCCAATGCTGGACCCAATAAATCATACAATCAGAGGTCAATGCAGAGTTATCTAAGCCTATATCTAAGTAATATAAATATATATTCAGATAATGTACTAAATGTGTTTGTGTGTGTACAGTAAGCCTGCTCTATTAGAACCTTCAAGTTGCAAACTTTCCAGGATGTGAATTTGCATTCAGTTCAGTTCGGTTCAGTTCAGTCTCTCAGTCATGTCCGACTCTTTGCAACCCCATAAATCGAAGCACGCCAGACCTCCCTGTCCATCACCAAAACCCGGAGTTCACCCAGACTCACGTCCATCAAGTCAGTGATGCCATCCAGCCATCTCATCTTCGGTCGTCCCCTTTTCTTCCTACCCCCAATCCCTCCCACCGTCAGAGTCTTTTCCAATGAGTCAACTCTCCGCATGAGGTGGCCAAAGTACAGGAGTTTCAGCTTCAGCATCATTCCTCCAAAGAAATCCCAGGGCTGATCTCCTTCAGAATGGACTGGTTGGATTTCCTTGCAGTCCAAAGGACTCTCAAGAGTCGTCTCCAACACCATAGTTCAAAAGCCTCAATTCTTCTGCGCTCAGCCTTCTTCACAGTCCAACTCTCACATCATACATGACCACAGGAAAAGCAATGGCCTTGACTAGACGGACCTTTGTCGGCAAAGCAATGTCTCTGCTTCTGAATATGCCATCTAGGTTGGTCATAACTTTCCTTCCAAGGAGTAAGCGTCTTTTAATTTCATGGCTGCAGTCACCATCTGCAGTGATTTTGGAGCCCAGAAAAATAAAGTCTGACACTATTTCCACTGTTTCCCCATCTATTTCCCATGAAGTGATGGGACCGAATGCCATAATCTTGGTTCTCTGAATGTTGAGTTTTAAGCCAACTTTTTCACTCTCCACTTTCACTTTCATCAAGAGGCTTTTGAGTTCCTCTTCACTTTCTCCCATAAGGGTGGTGTCATCTGCATATCTGAGGTTATTGATATTTCTCCCAGCAATCTTGATACCAGCTTGTGCTTCTTCCAGCCCAGTGTTTCTCATGATGTACTCTGTATATAAGTTAAATAAGCAGCATGACAATATACAGCCTTGATGTACTCCTTTTCCTATTTGGAACCAGTCTGTTGTTCCATGTCCAGTTCTAACTGTTGCTTCCTGACTTGCATACAGATTTCTCAAGAGGCAGATCAGGTGGTCTGATATTCCCATCTCTTTCAGAATTTTCCACAGTTGATTGTGATCCACACAGTCAAAGGCTTTGACATAGTCAATAAAGCAGAAATAGATGCCTTTCTGGAACTCTCTTGCTTTTTTGATGATCCAGCGGATGATGGCAATTTGGTCTCTGGTTCCTCTGCCTTTTCTAAAACCAGCTTGAACATCAGGAAATTCACGGTTCACGTATTACTGAAGCCTGGCTTGGAGAATTTTGAGCATTACTTTACTAGTGTGTGAGATGAGTGCAATTGTGCGGTAGTTTGAGCACTCTTTGGTATTGCCTTTCTTTGGGATTGGAATGAAAACTGACCTTTCCCAGTCCTGTGGCCACTGTTGAGTTTTCCGAATATGCTGGCATATTGAGTGCCACATTTTCACAGCATCATCTTTCAGGATTTGACATAGCTCAACTGGAATTCCATCACCTCCACTAGCTTTGTTCATACTGATGCTTTCCAAGGCCCACTTGACTTCACTTACCAGGATGGCTGGCTCTAGGTCACTGACCACACCGACGTGATTATCTGGATCATGAAGATCTTTTTTGTACAGTTCTTCTGTGTATTCTTGCTATCTCTTCTTAATATCTTCTGCTTCTGTTAGGTCTATACCATTTCTGTCCTTTATTGAGCCCATCTTTGCATGAAATGTTCCTTTAGTATCTCTAATTTTCTTGAAGAGATCTCTAGTCTTTCCCATTCTGTTGTTTTCCTCTATTTCTTTGCATTGATCACTGAGGAAGGCTTTCTTATCTCTTCTTGCTATTCTTTGGAAATTTGCATTCAGATACTTATATTTTTCCTTTTCTCTTTTGCTTTTCACTTCCCTTCTTATCACAGCTATTTGTAAGGCCTCCCCAGATAGCCATTTTGCTTTTCTGCATTTCTTTTCCATGGGAATGGTCTTGATCCCTGTCTCCTAGCTCATCAGGCACTCTATCTATCAGATCTAGGCCCTTAAATCTATTTCTCACTTCCACTGTATAATCATAAGGGATTTGATTTAGGTCATACCTGAATGGTCTAGTGATTTTCCCTACTTTCTTCAATTTAAGTTTGAATTTGGTAATAAGGAGTTCATGATCTGAGCCACGGTCAGCCCCTGTCTGGTTTTTGTTGACTATATAGAGCTTCTCAATCTTTGGCTGCAAAGAACATAATCAGTCTGATTTCGGTGTTGACCATCTGGTGATGTCCATGTGTACAGTCTTCTCTTGTGTTGTTGAAAGAGGGTGTTTGCTATGACCAGTGCATTTTTTTGGCAAAACTCTATTAGTCTCTGCCCTGCTTCATTCCATATTCCAAGGCCAAATTTGCCTGTTATTCCAGGTGTTTCTTGACTTCCTACATTTGCCTTCCAGTCCCCTATAATGAAAAGGACATCTTTTTTGGGTGTTAGTTCTAAAAGGTCTTGTAGGTCTTCATAGAACCGTTCAACTTCAGCTTCTTCAGTGTTACTGGTTGGGGCATAGACTTAGATTGCCATGATATTGGATGGTTTGCCTTGGAAACGAACAGAGATCATTCTGTCGTTTTTGAGATTGTATCCAAGTATTGTAGTTCAGATTCTTTTGTTGACCATGTTGGCTACTCCATTTCTTCTGAGGGATTCCTACCCACAGTAGTAGATATAATGGTCATCTGAGTTAAATTCACCCATTCCAGTCCATTTCAGTTCGCTGATTCCTAGAATGTCGACATTCACTCTTGCCATCTCTTGTTTGACCACTTCCAATTTGCCTTGATTCATGAACCTCACATTCCAGGTTCCTATGCAATATTGCTCTTTACAGCATCGGACCTTGCTTCTATCACCAGTCACATCCACAGCTGGGTATTGTTTTTGCTTTGGCTCCATCCCTTCATTCTTTCTGGAGTTATTTCTCCACTGATCTCCAGTAGCATATTGGGCACCTACTGACCTGGGCAGTTCCTTTTTCAGTATCCTATCATTTTGCCTTTTCATACTGTTCATGGGGTTCTCAAGGCAAGAATACTGAAGTGGTTTGCCATTCCCTTCTCCAGTGGACCACATTCTGTCAGATCTCTCCACCATGATCCACCCGTCTTGGGTTGCCCCACAGGCATGGCTTAGTTTCATTGAGTTAGAAAAGGCTGTGGTCCTAGTGTGATTAGATTGACTAGTTTTCTGTGAGTATGGTTTCAGTGTGTCTGCCCTCTGATGCCCTCTTGCAACACCTACCATCTTACTTGGGTTTCTCTTACCTTGGACGTGGGGTATCTCTTCACGGCTGGTCCAGCAAAGCACAGCTGCTGTTCCTTACCTTGGATGAGGCGTATCTCCTCACCGCCGCCCTTCCTGACCTTCAACGTGGGATAGCGCCTCTAGGCCCTCATGCGCCTGGGCAGCCACCACTCCTTGGACATGAGTTTGGTCCTCCCAGCCGCCACCCCTGGCCTCGAGTTTGGGGTTGGTCCTCCTGGCCGCCGCTCCTAGCCTCAGGCATGAGAGTGTGGGGTAGCTCCTCCCAGCCGCCGCCCCTGACCTCGGAATCGGTAGCTCTTCTCTGCCTTTCCTGCACCGTTGTAGCCTGGCACTCTTGGCCGCTGCCCCTGACCTTGGACGTGGGGTAACTCCTCTTGGCTGCCTCTCTTTGGGCAAGGGGTCCTCCCGGCCCCTGACCTCGGACGTGGGGTAGCTCCTCTCGGCTGCGCTTAGTGCACCAGTCGCAGCATTAGCATGTCCAATCCCATAAGTTAGTTTACATATCTGGTGTATGTTGTTATCCTCTACAAGTGGTTACACTTCTGTATACTTTACTTCACAGTACTTCACAGAGTGCTATAGTTCAGTTCAGTTTAGTCCAGTAACTCAGTATGTCCGATTCTTTGCGACCCCATGAATCGCAGCACACCAGGCCTCCCTGTCCATCACCAACTCCCGGACTTCACTCAAACCCATGTGCATCGACTTGGTGATGCTATCCAGCCATCTCATCCTCTGTCGTCACCTTCTTCTACTGACTCCAATCCCTCCCAGCATCAAGATCTTTTGCAGTGAGTCAACTGTTCATGTGAGGTGGCCAGAGTATTGGAGTTTCAGCTTTAGCATCAGTCCTTCCAATGAACACCCAGAACTGATCTCCTTTAGGATGAGCAGGTTGGACCTCCTTGCAGTCTAAGGGCCTTTCAAGAGTCTTCTCCAACATCACAGTTCAAAAGCAACAATTTTTTGGTGCTCAGCTTTCTTCACAGTCCAACTCTCACAATCCATACATGACCACTGGAAAAAACATAGCCTTGACTAGATGGACCTTTGTTGGCAAAGTAATGTCTCTGCTTTTGAATATGCTATCTAGGTTGGTCATAACTTTCCTTCCAAGGAGTAAGCGTCTTTTAATTTCATGACTGCAGTCACCATCTGCAGTGATTTTGGAGCCCCCCAAAATAAAGTCTGACACTGTTTCCCCATCTATTTCCCATGAAGTGATGGGACCAGATGCCATGATCTTTGTTTTTGAATGTTGAGCTTTAAGCCAACTTTTCCACTCTCCACTTTCACTTTCATCAAGAGGCTTTTTAGTTCCTCTTCACTTTCTGCCATAAGGGTGGTGTCATCTGCATATCTGAGGTTATTGATATTTCTGCGAGCAATCTTGATTCCAGCTTGTGCTTCTTTCAGCCCAACATTTCTCTTGATGTGCTCTGAATATAAGTTAAATAAGCAGGGTGACAATATACAGCCATGATGTACTCCTTTTCCTATTTGGAACCAGTCTGTTGTTCCATGTCCACTTCTAACTGTTGCTTCTTGACCTGCATACAGATTTCTCAAGAGGCAGGTCAGGTGGTCTGATATTCCCATCTCTTTCAGAATTTTCCACAGTTGATTGTGATCCACACAGTCAAAGGCTTTGGCATAGTCAATAAAGCAGAAATAGATGCCTTTCTGGAACTCTCTTGCTTTTTCTATGATCCAGCTGATGTTGGTAATTTGGTCTCTGGTTCCTCTGCCTTTTCTAAAACCAGTTTGAACATCTGGAAGTTCATGGTTCACATATTGTTGAAGCCTGGCTTGGAGAATTTTGAGCATTACTTTACTAGCATGTGAGATGAGTGCAATTGTGTGGTAGTTTGAGCACTCTTTGGCATTGCCTTTCTTTGGGATTGGAATGAAAACTGACCTTTTTCAGTCCTGTGGCCACTGCTGAGTTTTCCAGATTTGCTGGCATATTGAGTGCCGAACTTCACAGCATCATCTTTCAGGATTTGACATAGCTCAACTGGAATTCCATCACCTCCACTAGCTTTGCTCATAGTGATGTTTTCTAAGGCCCACTTGACTTCACATTCCAGGATGGCTGGCTCTAGGTCAGTGATCACACCACTAGGATTATCTTAGTCATGAAGATCTTTTTTGTACAGTTCCTCTGTGTATTCTTGCCACCTCTTCTTAATATCTTCTGCTTCTGTTAGATCCATACCATTTTTGTCCTTTATTGAGCCCATCTTTGCATGAAATGTTCCCTTGGTATCTCTAATTTTCTTGAAGTGGTCTCTAGTCTTTCCCATTCTGTTGTTTTCCTCTATTTCTTTGCATTGATCGCTGAGGAAGGCTTTCTTATCTCTCCTTGCTATTCTTTGGAACTCTGCATTCAAATGGAAATATCTTTCCTTTTCTCCTCTGCTTTCACTTCTCTTCTTTTAATTTTTTTAATTTAATTTTATTTTATTTTTTAACTTTACAATATTGTATTGGTTTTGCCATATATCAAAATTAATCTGCCACAGGTATACATGTGTTCCCCATCCTGAACCCTCCTGCCTCCTCCCTCTCCATACTTCTGTTCTTTTCACAGCTATTTGTAAGACCTCCACAGATAGCCATTTTGCTTTTTTGCATTTCTTTTCAGTGGGGATGGTCTTGATCCCTGTCTCCTGTACAATGTCAGGAACTTCCTTCCATAGTGCATCAGGCACCTTGTTTATCAGGTCTAGTCCCTTAAATCTATTTCTCACTTCCACTGTATAATCATAAGGGATTTGATTTAGGTCATACCTGAATGGTCTAGTGGTTTCCCCTACTTTCTTCAATTTAAGTCTGAATTTGGCAATAAGCAGTTCATGATCTGAGCCACAGTCAGCTCCTGGTCTTGTTTTTGCTGACTGTATAGAGCTTCTTCATTTTTGGCTGCAAAGAATACAATCATTCTGATTTCAGTGATGACCATCTGGTGATGTCCATATGTAGAGTCTTCTCTTGTGTTGTTGGAAGAGGGTATTTGTTATGACCAGTGTGTTTTCTTGGCAAAACTCTATTAGCCTTTGCCCTGCTTCATTCTGTATTCCAAGGCCAAATTTGCCTGTTACTCCAGGTGTTCCTTGACTTCCTACTTTGCATTCCAGTCCCCTATAATGAAAGGGCATCATTTTTTTGGTTCTATAGTACAGTATCTTTATTCCAAGCCCAGGGTGCCCAAAACCTAATGTAAAAGCAGCAATGATGTAGCTGGTATGGCTAAGGCAAGAGTCACAACAAAGGAAATGGCAAGGGGATTTCTTTATTTGAGGAGGCACTGTTTTTGAGGCACAGGACCCAAACATAGAACAATACATGAAAGTTTCAGCAACCATTCAGAATGCAATCAGTACTATCACCTATGTGATCTGTGTGTCATCTGTGATGAGAAAAAGAGCTACTACCAAAACATAACTGAATCATTTTTAAAGAAGGTATATAGAATTAAATCCAGGAAACTGTGCCATCAGCATTAGACATGAGAGAAATTGCAGCTTGTCTTCCATCTCCTATTGCTAATGATGCTCCAGCTCTACCATCTCCTTTCTCTTCTCCTTCCCCCAGTCAGTAACTCTTCTTGCCAGTTCACTTGATTGTGAACCCCTATATGTGAGCTATTGTACTGTAATCCTTAACATTTTAAGGTACTGTTCAGAACCTAACAGAAACAGAAGACCTTAAGAAGAGGTGGCGAGAATACACAGAAGAACTATACAGAAAAGATCTTAATGACCCAGATAACCATGATGATTTGATCACTCATCTAGAGTCAGATATCCTGGAGAGTAAAGCAAGTGGGCCTTAGAAAGCATCACTACGAAGAAAGTTAATGGAAGTGATGGAATTCCAGCTGAATTATTTCATATCCTAAAAGATGATGGCATTAAAATAGTGCACTCAACATGCTGGTGAATTTGGAAAATTCAGCAGTAGCCACAGGACTGGAAAATGTCAGTTTTCATTCCAATACCAAAGAAGGGCATTGCCAAAGAATGTTCAAACTACTGCACAATTGCACTCATCTCACATTCTAGCAAAATAATGCTTAGAACTCTCCAAGCCAGGCTTCAACAGTATGTTAATGAAGAACTTTCAGATATTCAAGCTGGATTTGGAAAAGACAGAGGAACCAGAGATAGAACTTCCAACATCTATTGGATCATGGAAAAAGCAAGAAAATTTCAGAAAAACAACTGATCTATTGACTACACTAAAGCCTTTGACTGTGTGGATCACAACAAACTGTGGAAAATTCTTCAAGTGATGGGAATACCAGACCACCTTAACTGCCTTCTGAAAATCTGTATGCAGTTTAAGAAGCAGCAGTTAGAACTGGACATGGAACAATAGACTGGTTCTAATTTGGGAAGGGAGTCCATCAACACTGTACATGGCCAGCTTGCTTTTTTTAACTTCAAGGCAGAGTGCTTCTCTTGTGGCTTCCCTTGTGGCTCAGCTGGTAAAGACTCTGCCTGCAATGTGGGACACCTGGGGGTCAATCCCTGGGTTGGGAAGATCCCTGGAGAAAGGAAAGGCTACCCACTCCAGTATTCTGGCTTGGAGAATTCCAGGGACCAGATATTCCATGGGGTCACAAAGAGTCAGAGACAACTGAGCAACTTTCAATTTCACTTTCATGCAGATTACATCATGCAAAATGCTGGACTGGATGAATCACAAACTTGAATCATGATTGCCAGGAGAAATATTGATTACCTCAGACATGCACATGACACCACCCTTATGGCAGAAATTGAAGAGAAACTAAAGAGCCTCTTGATGAAAGTGAAAAAAGAGAGTGGAAAACCTAGCTTAAAACTCAACATTCAAAAAACTAAGGTCATGGCATCTGGTCCTATCACTTCATGGGAAACAGATGGAGAAACGATGGAAACAGTAACAAACGTTATTTTCTTGGGCTCCAAAATCACTGCAGATGGTGACTGCAGCCATGAAATTAAAAGACACTTGCTCCTTGGAAGAAAAGCTGTGACCAACATAGACAGCATATTAAAAAGCAGAGTTATTACTTTGCAGACAAAGTCCCATCTAGTCAGAGCTTGGAGGGAAAGATTGAAGGCAGGAGGAAAAAGGGACAACAGAGCGTGAGTTGGTCAGATGGCATCACTCACTCGATGGACATGAATTTGAGCAAGCTCCAGGAGTTGGTGATGGACAGATCTGGCATGGTGCAGTTTATGGGTTCAGAAAGAGTCAGACACGACTGAGGGACTGAACTAAACTGAGCTATAATATTATAAGTGTTTATTTTTTGTATTTGTTTTTTTATGTATTATTTGCATGAAAATTATTATGAACCAATTACTGTGAGTACCATATAGCTGATTGTGTTAGTTGGGTACTTAGGCTAATTTTTTTGGAGATTTTTGAACAAACTGGACTTATGAACACAGTCTCAGAAAGGAACTTGTTCATATGGAGAGCACTTCCCATGTGTATAAATATATATTTAATATTTTACTCCATTCTTTACCCCTGATATCTGCATTATTGATATGAAATAAAGTATAGAAAGACAAGGAAGTAAAAAAGTTTCTACATTTCCTCTATGCTTACAATTTTTTAAAGATTCTTTAGATTCTGTGTGCACAAAATGCCATTAATCACTGGGTTCATACTGTGTAGCACTTTACAATGTATTTTTATCTTTAATCCAACAGAAGTACATATCCAGTTATAGAAAGAAGACAAAGTGGGCCTACCAGCTAAACAGTATGTTTGCAATCTCTAGCTGTGATTTCAAAAAAGCTTCTTTGGAAGCAGATTTCTATCCCACTAGTTTTTAATGGGAAAGGGAAAATTGGTTTACGATATGAATTTTTAAACTTCCCCTTATTTTCATACCAATTGCTTGCCCCACACTTGAACCCAACAATTTCCCATATATTCAAGTGCTTTTGTACTCATAGTTCTTAGCCAGAATCAAAGCAGTTTGGCTGAATGAGACTGTGCTGTCATATGGGCCATAGATAAAAAAACCAAGCACATAAGTGGAGGCAATTCATGGACTTCCTAATGCATTTTTTTCCCCCAGTTTTGAGCTTATTGAACTAAATGTCTGAACGTTTTTAGGTTTATCTCTGGATTTTGACCTTCATGTGTCCAAGTTTTTATTGAACTTTGAGGCATTTCAACTCATGTAGTTATATAGCTGAAATAGTATGCTCCTGTAGTTATAGTCAATTCCTTACTATTTGTAGTAATTTATTCCTTAACTTTTTCAGAATTGGTGATTATTTTCAATGCTTGATATAACTTCCTAATTATATCATTGATATTATATCAGAGACTTCAAAATTACTATGGGGTACATGCATGCTCAGTTGTGTTCAGCTCTTTATCACCCCATGGATTATAGCCCTCCATGCTCCTCTGGCCATGGGATTTTCCAGGCAAGAATACTGGAGTGTATTTCCATTTTCTTCTCTAGGGGATTTTCCTGCCCCAGAGATCGAATCCATGTCTCCTGTGCCTTTTACATTGGCAGGTAGATTCTTTACCACTAGCACCACCTGGGAAGCCCCTAAATAACTATAGGTGGCTAAAAATTGTGTTCATATTATGTTGCTATCTAGTCCTTAAAAACGCCAATGCAAGTTATAAGAAAAATAAAGGAATATTAGAAGGACCAATAAATGAGACAAAGAGTTGAATAATGAAAACTAAATGAGAGACTTAGAATAACACGGAATGCCAAGTTGTAGTAGGGTTAGAAGAACAGACTATCTTATGCCTGTGATGCTTTCATAAAATTGTATCATGGGCTAAAGTTGAGGAGGAAAGATGTAGTAATGTTAGACTAATGAGCAGTGTTTCCAGAGATAGATATTTTATTTTCAAAGCTGGGAAAACACAAAACAGTTTACTTTCTTCCTTGAGTTCTTGCAAACATGTGTGTATGCATGGCACATGTGTGTGTGAATGCACACATATAATTTTTATCATCTACTTGTTACTTCTACATAGATACCACATTTGTATAACAGAATCAAATATACAGACTGACTCTATCACCCTTCCCACTGCTAATCCTTTTTCCTGAGTTTCCTGCTTTAGTTTCTATCCCTTCTGTTACTATCCAGATTACTCAGACTTGAAAGCATTACTTTCCCTATTGAGATCTCATTTCACCTTAACCTACAGTTTACCCATTTCCAAGTCCTGTCCCTTCTTATTCAGAATATCTTCTCCATCTGTTCCTCCTTTCTTTTACTATTCTATCATCCTTGATTTGACCCTGAATTTCACCACCTGAGCTATTGCTATACTTGTTGAATCTGAATTCACTACATCTCACTCTTCCTAATGCAAGCTATCTGTACATTGCTGGGAGATTTGCATTCCTGAAGGTCTACTTTTCTGTTTCTTTGCTCATAAAAGTTTCGTATCGCTGGCTGCAGAATGAAGTTTCATCTCTCTATTCTGGCATGCCAGCCTATAGGAGGCTTCTCCAAGTCTATTTTCTGTTACATAGTCTGCCCTTCTGGTAACCTGAACTAGACTTTTCTCTCCAGGCTATTCCATTGTTGCCTTTACTCATGTTCTTACCTCTTTCTCATGATATAACATGCTCATTGTTTGCTGAATGAACTAATCAATTAATTATTTCAATATTGTTTCCAGTTATAATGGAAACTCAATGAATTAAGGATCTATATTTGATGCATTTGTATCCCCCCATATTTTGAGCAAAGTTGACTTGAAATACTTTTAAACAAACAACTGTTAAGTTATGTAATCTCGATTAAACTCAACATTCAAAAAACTAAGATCATGGCATCCAGTCCCATCACTTCATGGCAAATAGATGGGAAAACAATGGAAACAGTGACAGACTATTTTCTTGTGCTCCAAAATCACTGCAGATGGTGACTGAAGCCATGAAATTAAAAGAAAATTACACCTTGGAAGAAAATCTATGACAAATCTAGGCAGCATATTAAAAATCAGAGACATTACTTTCCCAACAAATGTTTGTACAGTGAAAGCTATGTTTTTTTCCAGTAATCATGTATGGAGAGTTGGAACATAAAGAAAGCTCAACACCAAAGAATAGATGCTTTTGAACTGTGGTGTTGGAGAAGAGTCCTGAGAGTCCCTTGGACTGCAAGGATATAAAACCAGTCAACCCTAAAGTAAATCAATCCTGAATATTCATTGGAGGGACTGATGCTGATGCCAGAGCTCCAATACTTTGACCATTTGATGCAAAGAACTGACTCATTGGAAAAGACCCTGATGCTGGGAAATACTGAAGGGGAAGACAGAGGATAAGATACTTGGATATCATCACCTACTCAGTAGACATGAGTTTGATCAAACTCTGGGAGATGGTGAAGGACAGGGAAGCCTAGAGCATTGTAGTCCATGGGATCACAAAAATTTGGACTCGACTGAGTGACTGAAAAACAACAACAACAATGAGACATAAGACCTGCACTGAGAAACTGCCAGACACTGATGAAAGACACTGAAGACTACACAAGCAGATGGAAAGGTACACCATGTTCATGAATTGGAAAAATTAATGTTTTTACAATGACCAAACATTTTATGCAAAGCAATTTGCCTGTTCAATGCAATTCCCATCAAAATACTAATAGCACTTTTCAGAGAACTAGAACACAAAATCTTAAAATTTGTATGGAAATGTAAAAAACCTAGAGTAGTTAAAACAATCTTGAAAAAGAAAATAAACCTGAAGATATACCCCTCATTTCAAACAGTACTACAAAATTGAACAGTATGATACTCGCACAAAAACATACACATAGACGAATGTAACAGAGTAGAGAACTCAGATAAATTATCAAGAAAACAAAAAACCTACTTTATGACTAGAGAAGATATTCAATAGAAGCCTAATATCCATAATATACAAAGAACTGGTGCAATTCAACATTAAAAAAATAAAACATAAACAATCAAACTTAAAAAGGGGCAGAGACTTCTCTGGCAGTCAAGTGGCTAAGACTGAAAGGTTGTTGTTGAATCACCTGAAGACGCCGGGATTCTTGGCCCCAGAGGAGAATAATTCAATCCGGGGCCAGAGACGAGGCTTGATCTCTCAGAGCTTTTGTGTAATAAAGTTTTATTAAAGTATATAGGAGATAGAGAAAGCTTCTGACATAGGCATCAGAAGGGGACAGAAAGAGTACCCCCCGCTGCTAGTCTTCAGCTGGATGTTATATAGTTACTAGCAGTCTGTTAATGAAAGAAAGGAATGTCTTAAAACTCAGAATGGCACCAGGCCCCTCACCCATAACATGCATTTTGAGATAATCTTGGCATCAAATAGTTCATCCTGGGTCATAAAATGATTAACTTGAATCTTGAAGAAGGGCAGATCACCATACAAATAGTTTCGTTTACATAGATTAGAGGACCAATATCTGACTATAACATACTGGTTTGTCAAGTACGTTCTGAGCCAAGAGGCGGAACCAACTTGAAGACAGAGTTTGGGGTAAATGCACAGTACATTAGCACAAGCCAGGCTTCAGCAATACGTGAACCGTGAACTTCCTGATGTTCAAGCTGGTTGTAGAAAAGGCAGAGGAACCAGAGATCAAATTGCCGACATCCGCTGGATCATCAGAAAAGCAAGAGAGTTCCAGAAAAACATCTATTTCTGCTTGATTGACTATACCAAAGCCTTTGACTGTGTGGATCACAATAAACTGTGGAAAATTCTGAAAGACATGGGAATACTAGACCACCTTACCTGCCTCTTGAGAAATTTGTATGCAGGTCAAGAAGCAACAGTTAGAACTGGACATGGAACAACAGACTGGTTCCAAATAGGAAAAGGAGTACGTCAAGGCTGTATATTGTCATCCTGCTTATTTAACTTATATGCAGAGCACATCATGAGAAACGCTGGGCTGGAAGAAGCACAAGCTGGAATCAAGATTGCCGGGAGAAATATCAATAACCTCAGATATGCAGATGACACCACCCTTATGGCAGAAAGTGAAGAGGAACTAAAAAGCCTCTTGACGAAGGTGAAAGAGGAGAGTGGAAAAGTTGGCTTAAAACACAATATTCAGAAAACGAAGATCATGGCATCTGGTTCCATCACTTCATGGGAAATAGATAGGGAAACGGTGGAAACGTTTGTTTTTTGGGGCTCCAAAATCACTGCAGATGGTGACTGCTGCCATGAAATTAAAAGACGCTTACTCCTTGGAAGGAAAGTTATGACCAACCTAGATAGCATGTTCAAAAGCAGAGACATTACTTTGCCAACAAAGGTCTGTCTAGTCAAGGCTATGTTTTTTCCAGTGGTCATGTATGGATGTGAGTGTTGGACTGTGAAGAAAGTTGAGCGCCAAAGAATTGATGCTTTTGAACTGTGGTGTTGGAGAAGACTCTTGAGAGTCCCCTGGACTGCGAGGAGATCCAACCAGTCCATTCTGAAGGAGATCAGCCCTGGGATTTCTTTGGAAGGAATGATGCTAAAGCTGAAACTCCAGTACTTTGGCCACCTCATGCGAATAGTTGACTCATTGGAAAAGACTGATGGTGGGAAGGATTGGGGGCAGGAGGAGAAGGGGACGACAGAGGATGAGATGGCTGGATGGCATCACTGACTTGATGGACGTGAGTCTGAGTGAACTCTGGGAGTTGGTGATGGACAGGGAGGCCTGGCATGCTGCGATTCATGGGGTTGCAAAGAGTAGGACACGACTGAGTGACTGAACTGATCTGAACTGAAGATTAACATTTCCATAAGAAAAAGGCACTGGTTAACTTCAGGTGAAACCAGGTGTCATTATGGCAACACAGTATTTTAAGAGAAACCTCCTTTTAAATTTGTATAGAGAAGGAAAAAATATTGTGTCTGTTTCCTCCTGCTGCTTAAGAGAGATAAAAATGTCTGACACTTGCAGGCTATTTCCTCTGTTTGGAGACCCCTGGCCTTCCTGCCTGTTACCCTCTCATTCCCCCCTTTTCTTTTAGTAGAATTATGTTGCCTAGGGAAAAGGGGCGTTGTTCTCATTCCATAACTGCTTCCGAGCTGACAAGGGACGTTGTCCCTAAACTGGTGAGGCAACATATTCTCCTAATCCTCATATTGAGGATATCTGATCCAGGGGCCCCAAATAGTAGTTGGAGGAAGCTGCAGCAGTAGCAGGAATTTGAGCAACCATTTGTAACTTAAAAGCTTTCATGCGGCTAGAAACAAATCCAGTTATACAGTTACAGACGCAAGGAGCAAACAGCAAAAACAAAACAATCAGAATTATTGTAATTAAGATAGTTGTCTACCATGGGGAACTAGTTAATCTTTCCCAAAGTGAGGCAATTGAGGCTTCAGGAGTATCCATGGCCCCAATCATCTTGTTCATGTGTTTAATAAAATGAGTAACATTCGTGCTCATATCAGGTGTATATGTACAGCATTGTGTATGAATAATGGCACACATTTCTCCTTGTGCAGCTGCCAGAATATCTAAAGCCAATCTGTTTTGTAAAACCACCTTTCTAATTTGTGCTTGTTTAACATTAAGAGCTGAAATAGCCTTTTAAGAATCTTGTAATGCCTGCTGAAAAACTAGTGAAAGCATCCACTCGTAGCATAACATCTGTAGTTCCCAAAGAGGGAACAAACACTGCAGCCAAATAATCATACCAGTGAAATACAGATCTTGCCCACCGAGTTTTAAGGTGGGGTAAATTAGCAGGCTTTTCTGGAAGCTCTGAAAATATAAAGCCGTGAATAAGGGCTAGACCCAGTGTGCATCTCCCTATCCAACCAGGGGAAAGCCATGCCCATAGGTAAGAGCCATATATCTAGTAAGTCCCGTTTGGAGCAAGCCAGTGTGACTGAGATATCCAGTCCCAATTAGTACCTGGTCAGACAAAGGGAGGACCTCAACTGGGGTTGGAAAACACGGGAATGATTACATTGCATATTTCCTGAGGCAAAAATCCCAATTGTTTCCAATCATTGTAATTACGTTGTTGGCTGACTTTTGGGGATGGCTCTGTTTGTTCCCAACATATAGGGGCAGTATATATTAAACGTCATTTTTCAGGAGTTAGCCATATAACCTCATCCCATATTTGATAAACATCAGGTAAAAAACCATTAGATCTAGACCTATTTTCCTTATGTGTAGCAAAATAGTCATTGAACCGAGACAATGTATAATCAAAATTAAAAGTCACATTATGTCCATAGTTAAAGTACAAAGTGTTGCACCAGTCCATTTTAGGGTTGGTAGATGTCATCAGATGAAGAAGAGGCATCGCATGTGATTGTTGTCGAAGGTATTCACAGACTTGGAGAAAGCCTTTTCCTTGAAGTGGTCCACCACGGGAAGCCTTCCACTACTGAAGAGGGGAGTGCTCCACAGACCCAGCAGTTAGACCGATTGTGGAATGCAGCGTAGGAGTGAGTCCAGGACAGGAAGGCATTGTCTTGAGGATTAAACAGCAGACTCAGGATTTTTGGAGTCAGCAGAAGTAGGCTCACATAGATTATCAGGCCCATCTGAAAAGTACAAAGTCAGAGCATAGAAAGTACAGATATAAAATGAAGTCACTTAGTCTCGGTCAGGGTGCTACCTCTTAATTCGAGTGTGATGTACCTACAAATCAATTCCTGGCACTTTGACAGCTGTGGGAGAAGAAAGAATAACCTGGTAAGGGCCTTCCCAGAGGGGCTCAAGGGATGGGCCCCCAGATCCCAATGTTTTTATAAGGACCTCGGTTCCTGGCTCAAATAGAGGCTTGCTTGACTCAGAGGCGGGGTCAGGAGTCGTCTCCCGGAGTTCTGTTAATGCCTGCTGAAAAGCTGAGAGCTGAGTTACATAACTAGTTAATTCCAAGGCTTCGGGGTCTATAACAAAGTCTGTGCATAAGAAAGGCCTTCCATAAATACATTCAAAGGGGGACGTGTGTGTGTGTTAGTCACTCAGTCGTGTCCGACTCTTTGAGACCCCACCGACTGTAGCTCACCAGGCTTCTCTGTCCATGGAATTCTCCAGGCAAGAATACTGGAGTGGATTGCCATTCCATTCTCCAGAGGAACTTCCCAACCCAAGAATTGAACCCTGGTCTCCTGCATGGTAGGCAGATTCTTTACCGTTTGAGCTATGGGGAAGTTTCTTGGGGCAGTTCGAGCCCTCATTAAAGCTATGGGGAGGACTTTAATCCAATTGTCCCGTGTCTCTTGAGTTAATTTGCGCAAATGTCTTTTGATAATGTCATTAGCTCTGTCAGCCTTTCCTGAGGATTGGGGTCTCCAGGAACAGTGTAAGTGATATTCTATTCCTAGAGCTTTAGATACTCCCTGAGTTACAGCAGCTTTAAAGGCGGAGCCATTGTCACTCTGAAGGCTCCAAGGCAGCCCAAACCTGGGGATAATTTCATGGATTAAAATCTTTATAACCTCCTTAGTCTGTTCATTACAACAGGGGAAAGCCTCAATCCAACCAGTAAAAGTATCTACCCAAATTTGTAAGCAAGAATATCCATTAGCTTTTGGCATATGAGTAAAATCAATTTCCCAGTCCTCTCCAGGATACTTCCCACTTCGTTGTAATCCAGATTTTGCTAGCTTTTCAGTCTTTGGGTTATTTTTCTGACAAACCTCACACCTTTTGATAATATTCTTTAAATTTTTCATTACATTTTAACATTCAAACAAACGAGAAGCCATTTGGTAAGTACTCTCTGCACCCAAATGAAAACTCTGATGTAAACCCTTAAGAATTTTCCACGGAGCATTTTCAGGAATTATTAATCGTCCATCCTCGGACTGCAACCATCCTTTATCAGTAACCTTTGCTCCTCGTTTCTCATATCTTTCTAATTCTTCCTCAGTATATTGTGTTTTTTCCTGCTCCACAGGACGTGTCCAGATCAAAGCCGTCTGCAGTGAAAGGGTTTCGTAAAGTGCCGCTTTTCTGGCTTGACAATCAACCAACTGATTACCTTGGGCTACTTTACTCCCATCCCTGCTGCGCCCTTTGCAATGCATAACAGCTACTTCTTTAGGACAATATATAGCAGTTAAAAGTCTCTCGATCTCTCTGAAATACTTAATAGGTTCTCCCGTTGCTGTTTTAAACTTTCTTTCCATATTGCAGCATGAGCATATAAAGTCAAGTAAGCATACTTAGAATCAGTGTATATATTTACCTGCTACCCTTTGCTTAACTTTAGAGCTCGGGTCAGAGCCATAAGTTCCACTAACTGAGCACTGATTTCTTGGGGGGGAGATTTTGCTTCCAAAACCTGTTCGGCAGTCACCACGGCATAACCTGCTTTACGCTTTCCATCCCAAACAAGAGAACTGCCATCTGTAAATATTTCTATGTCAGGATTGTCTAATGGGGTATCCATTAGATCTTCCCGAGCTGCATAGTTTAAAGTGAGGAATTGGGAACAATCATGATCAGGTGTTTCATTTTCCTTCTCAGGAAGGAAAGTGGCAGGATTTAAATTTCCACAAACTTTGAGTTTAGTTACGGGTCCTTCTAACAACCGTGACTGATATTTAAGAAGCCTACTGTCTGTCATCCAAATATTAACCTTAGAATTTAAGATTCCACTCACATCATGAGAAGTCAGTACAGTAAGGTTTCATCCATTAATTATTTTTAAAGCTTCAGGTGCTAATAAAGCCACTGCCCCAATTACTCTTAGGCAGTGGGGCCACCCACGTGAAATTACGTCTAATTCTCTGCTTAGATAAGCAATAGGTTGCTGGTAAAGCCCTTGGGGTTGTGTCAAAACTCCTAAGGCCATACCTTTTCTTTCAGTGACAAACAAATTACATTCTGACCCTGTGGGCAAGGTTAGAGCAGGAGCTTGCAGGACAGCAATCTGAAGAACCTTAAAAGCCTTTTGAGTTTCTGGAGACCAAACCAGTTTGTCAGTTTGGGCTTGCTGAGTTTCAGCTATAAGTTTATATAAAGGCTGGGCATGTTCCCCATAACCTGGAATCCAAATGCGACAGTAACCTGTGATTCCCAAAAATCCTGTCAATTGTCTTAAAGTCATAGGTAGGGGATGATTTAGTATAGGTTTATTTCTGTCAGGGCCTATGGTGCTAGTCCCTTCTGATATGATTAGGCCCAGATATCTAACCGATTGTTGACAAAGCTGAGCCTTTTCTCTTGATGCCTTGTAACCACAGCCTGCCAGAAAGTTTAAGAAATCTTCTGAGGCTCGTGAACAAGCTTCCTCTGTTTCAGCACAGAGCAAAATATCATGTACATGTTGTAACACCACTGCTTCAGAGCTATTAAAGTTTTGTAGATCCCGTGACAAACTTTGTTCAAACAAGTGAGGACTGTCACGAAATCCCTGGGGCAAAACTGTCCAGGTTAACTGTGCAGCTGGCTGCGTAGGGTCTTCAAAAGCAAATAGAAATTGACTTTCTTCCACCAAAGGCACTGAATAGAAGACATCTTTCAAATCAACTACTGAGAAATATTTGGCTCGTTCAGGAATTTCAGACAATAGAGTATAAGGATTAGGCACCACGGGGTGTAAAGGAACTACAGCCTCATTTATTATACGTAAATCTTGAACTAGTCTCCATTTACCATTTGATTTCTTTATACCCAAAATAGGAGTGTTGCAAGGACTGTTACAGGGAATTAATAGGAAGACCAGGTGTGTCTTCTTTAAGCCCTGGGGATCAAATCTATCTCAGTATTTCAGGATACAGTTCAAAAGGAGTGAGGCTGGAATTGTTAGCTCCCATCTGTAAGAGAGAAAAAAAGCGACCAGCACCATTTTTCTACCGGAGGCATCCCTCCCTGCTCTAGATGGGGGTGTAGACAGATGTTTCACCAAAAGTTTTTCCTTCCTGGTCGGACTTAGTCTGTCCCTTACCGACGCAGGCACCAACCTCATCCCTCCCAGTTCTACCACCAAGACAGGGTGGGATGTACGGGGGTACACATGATAGCATCCCTAACTGATGTCCAGCTCTTCACCATTAACGTTGCTTACCTCTGGTGCCACCAGAGTAACCTTCCAGAATGCCTCCCAAGCTAAGACCGCTGGGGGAAACATTCATCACCTGAGTGCCTGTGCACGACCCTGAGTATATTCCCGATCACAATAAGACCGATATAAGCATAAAGCTGAGATGTTCTTTTCAAGCATCATCACACCAGTATAAGAGCCTCCTCTGGTCCACTAAGAGCCAACGTTACCAAAGGAAAAAAAAACATTGCGGTCCCAATCTGAGTAACCTTTAACCTCAGAGATGTTCTTGGAGCTAGAGCTCCATCTAGCTTCTGAACTTCCGATTCTTAGCGAAGCTAGGCACTTTCTTGACTACCAATCCAAGTTTGGGACCTAAGCCGCAGTACACGGTAACAATATAGATCACAAGTCCCTTGAAAGTCTATGATCCAGTAGCTTAGGTTAGTACTTCTAATTCCCAAGGAGTTATGAAATGGTCAAAGAGACTGAAAAGTTTGACTGAGAAAGGAGAGAGACTCAAAGGGCAGAACATGATCATCTACCTTCTTTGACAAAGAAACCAAGGAATAAAGAAAAGCATCACTAGATTGGTTGTGACAACGAAGGATGGGTTTCTTTTTTTTTTTTTTTTTAATCACAACTTGTTTCTTTGTGCATTACTTTGGTCAGATGCAGAGCAACTCTCCTCTTGCTTTAAATTGGGGAATGAGGTAGCATTGGTCAGAAGGAGAAATGTTAGTTCTGTCCCGATTTTTGCAAGTGCTTTCTATGGAGAACAGTAGTTACAGCAAACACAGCAGCTCTGCTTGCAGCAGCAAGAGTACTTGATAATTCTTATTAGCCACTTAACAAGTTGATCAACTTTTATGAATTAATATAAAGGTGACTGTCTACTATAGGGAAATTATTCAGAGTAAAGGCAGTAATTTATTCCATGAGACTTGGGTTATTTTCTTGGCCATGCTGCATGAAATTTGGAATCCTATTGCCCTAACCAGTGATACAACTCACACCCCTTGCGTTGAAAGTGTGAGGTCTTGAGAGGCAGGAAGACCAGGGGTCTCCAAACAGAGGAAATAGCCTGCAAGTGTCAGACATTTTTTTTATCTCTCTTAAGCGGCAGGAGGAAACAAACTAGCGATATTTTTTCCTTCTCTATACAAATTTAAAAGGAGGTTTCTCTTAAAATGCTGTGTTGCCATAATGACACCTGGTTTCACCTGAAGTTAACCAATGCCTTTTTCTTATGGAAATGTTTATCTTAAGCTATGCTAATGTACTATGCATTTACCCCAAACTCTGTCTTCAAGTTGGTTCCGCCTCTTGGCTCAGAACCTACTTGACAAACCAGTATGTTATACTCAGATATTGGTCCTCTAATCTATGTAAACGAAACTATTTGTATGGTGATCTGCCCTTCTTCAAGATCCAAGTTAATCATTTTATGGCCCAGGATGAACCATTTGGCGCCAAGATTATCTCAAAATGCATGTTATGGGTGAGGGGCCTGGTGCCATTCTGAGTTTTAAGATATTCCTTTCTTTCATTAACAGACTGCTAGTAACTATATGACATCCAGCTGAAGACTAGCAGGGGGGGCACTCTTTCTGCCCTCTTCTGATGCCTATGTCAGAAGCTTTCTCTATCTCCTTTATACTTTAATAAAACTTTGTTACACAAAAGCTCTGAGGTGTCAAGCCTTGTCTCTGGCCCCGGATTGAATTCTTCTCCTCTGGGGGCCAAGAATCCTGACCTCTTTGCATGATTCAACAACAACCTTTCATCTTGAGGGCTCATCCGGGATCCTTCAGGACAAGGTAAGGATGCTTGGAGCTCTAGTTCTTTGTTCTCTTAGCGAACACGTTTTCTGCTGTGTTTACTAACGCTACGGTGTGCTTGTGTGAATGAATGACATGCCCTGAGTGAAGCAAATGAGGGGCCCAGCTCTGTGGTTCCACAGTGATCTCATAGGGCTTATGGCAGAAACCTGTCAGGGGTTTATACCGACCTGCCAATGCCAAGAGGCACCCAATGTCTCCTTCGGGAACCAACTAGAAATGCGCAAAGCGTGTGGACTGCTCTCTCCTTTCTCAAACTTTTCAGTCTCTTTGACCATTTCATAACTCCTTGGGAATTAGAAGTACTAACCTAAGCTACTGGATCATAGACTTTCAAGGGACTTGTGATCTATATTGTTACCGTGTACTGCGGCTTAGGTCCCAAACTTGGATTGGTAGTCAAGAAAGTGCCTAGCCTCGCTAAGAATCGGAAGTTCAGAAGCTAGATGGAGCTCTAGCTCCAAGAACATCTCTGAGGTTAAAGGTTACTCAGATTGGGACCGCAATGTTTTTTTTCCTTTGGTAACGTTGGCTCTTAGTGGACCAGAGGAGGCTCTTATACTGGTGTGATGATGCTTGAAAAGAACATCTCAGCTTTATGCTTATATCGGTCTTATTGTGATCGGGAATATACTCAGGGTCGTGCACAGGCACTCAGGTGATGAATGTTTCCCCCAGCGGTCTTAGCTTGGGAGGCATTCTGGAAGGTTACTCTGGTGGCACCAGAGGTAAGCAACGTTAATGGTGAAGAGCTGGACATCAGTTAGGGATGCTATCATGTCTACCCCTGTACATCCCACCCTGTCTTGGTGGTAGAACTGGGAGGGATGAGGTTGGTGCCTGTGTCGGTAAGGGACAGACTAAGTCCGACCAGGAAGGAAAAACTTTTGGTGAAACATCTGTCTACACCCCCATCTAGAGCAGGGAGGGATGCCTCCGGTAGAAAAATGGTGCTGGTCGCTTTTTTTCTCTCTTACAGATGGGAGCTAACAATTCCAGCCTCACTCCTTTTGAACTGTATCCTGAAATACTGAGATAGATTTGATCCCCAGGGCTTAAAGAAGACATACCTGGTCTTCCTATGTGATACTACATGGCCACGATATCCATTGGAGGATGGCGAACAGTGGCCAGTTGGAGGGTCTCTTAAGTATAATACTGTTTTAAAATTAGACCGGTTCTGTAAGTACCAAGAGAAAAGTGATCTTAAAAGATAGATTTCTCACTCAGTCAGCTCCAGATATCCGCTGTAAACTATTAAAACGGGCGTATGGACCAAATCAGTCTTTAGATACTCTGTTACAACTGGCTCAGACAGTCTATTATGATACGGAATATGAGGGAAAGAAAGAAAGGCAAAAAAGACAAAGGAAAAGGCAGAAGCCTTCACAATGGCTATGGAAAACTTTCTTAAACAGCCTGAGAAAGATGCCCAGAGGGACCTAGGTGAAAAGGAATGGGCTTGCTATTACTGTGGAAAGGAGGGGCAACTCAAGCGGGGGGATTGCCCTCAGGCATCTAAGCCACCCCGGCTCCATGTCCAGTCTGCAAAGGACCACACTGGAAGAGAGACTGCCCCCAGAGGCATAGGTCTCCAGGGTCAGACTCTCAAGACAATCAGGACTGAAGGTGCCCGGGGGTCCCCACACAAGCTCCTGTCCTAATTACACATGAGGAATCCCGGGTATTAATAATTGTGGGGGGGCCAATCCGTCGATTTCCTTTTAGATACTGGGGCAACGTATTCTGTGCTTACTGAAGCCCCTGGCCCACTTTCTTCCCAATCCGTTTCCATGATGAGACTGTCTGGACCAGCCAAAAGGTATTATTTCAGTTATTCTTTATCTTGCAACTGGGATTCTGTGCTATTTTCACACGAGTTTCTGATCGTGCCAGAATCTCCCTCACCCCTTTTGGAGAGGGATATACTGAGCAAGGTCCATGCCTCTGTTTTCACGAATATGGAGCACTCCCTTTATCTCCCTTTAGTTGAACAAAGTGTAAATCCTAGAGTATGGGCTGATGGAAAATCTATGGGTCCAGAATAAAATGCTATTCCTGTAGTTGTCAAACTCAAAGACCTGCACTTATTTCCACATAAGAAGCAGTATCCACTAAAACCTGAGGTTAAGGAAGGGTTAAAACCCATCATCAAAAATTTAAAGGAGCAGGGACTATTAATTCCCTGTAACAGTCCTTGCAACACTCCTATTTTGGGTATAAAGAAATCAAATGGTAAATGGAGACTAGTTCAAGATTTACATATAATAAATGAGGCTGTAGTTCCTTTACACCCCGTGGTGCCTAATCCTTATACTCTACTGTCTGAAATTCCTGAACGAGCCAAATATTTCTCAGTAGTTGATTTGAAAGATGCCTTCTATTCAGATCACCTGATCTGCCTCTTGAGAAACCTGTATGCAGGTCAGGAAGCAACATTTAGAACTGGACATGGAACAACAGACTGGTTCCAAATAGGAAAAGGAGTACGTCAAGGCTGTATATTGTCACCATGGTTATTTAACTTATATGCAGATTACATGATGAGAAACTCTGGGCTGGATGAAGCACAAGCTGGAATCAAGATTGCTGGGAGAAATATCAATAACCTCAGATATGCAGATGACACCACCCTTATGGCAGAAAGTGAAGAGGAACTAAAAAGCCTCTTGATGAAAGTGAAAGAGGAGAGTGAAAAAGTTGGCTTAAAGCTCAACATTCAGAAAATGAAGATCATGGCATCCGGTCCCATCACTTCATGGGAAATAGATGGGGAAACAGTGGAAACAGTGTCAGACTTTATTTTTCTGGGCTCCAAAATCACTACAGATGTTGACTGCAGCCATGAAATTAAAAGACGCTTACTCCTTGGAAGGAAAGTTATGACCAATCTAGATAGCATATTCAAAAGCAGAGACATTGCTTTGCCAACAAAGGTCCATCTAGTCAAGGCTATGGTTTTTCCTGTGGTCATGTATGGATGTGAGTGTTGGACTGTGAAGAAGGCTGAGCACCGAAGCATTGATGCTTTTGAACTGTGGTGTTGGAGAAGAGTCTTGAGAGTCCCTTAGACTACAAGGAGATCCAACCAGTCCATTCTGAAGGAGATCAGCCCTGGGATTTCTTTGGAAGGCTTGTTGCTAAAGCTGAAACCCCAGTGTTCTGGCCACCTCATGTGAAGAGTTGACTCATTGGAAAAGACTCTGATGCTGGGAGGGATTGGGGGCAGGAGGAGAAGGGGACAACAGAGGATGAGATGGCTGGATGGCATCACTGACTCGATGGACGTGAGTGTGAGTGAACTCCGGGAGTTGGTGATGGACAGGGAGGCCTGGCGTGCTGCGATTCATGGGGTCACAAAGAGTCGGACACGACTTAGCAACTTCACTTTCACTTTTCACTTTCATGCATTGGAGACGGAAATGGCAACCCACTCCAATGTTCTTGCCTGAAGAATCCCAGGGACGGGGGAGCCTGGTAGGCTGCCATCTATGGGGTCACACAGTGTCGGACATGACTGAAGCAACTTAGCAGCATATATATATATATACAAATCTTTTAAGACACTGAAGTTTCTCATGATTAATATGTATAGCATTTAATTTTATGTCATTGATCTTGATATTTAATTTTATATTAATAATTTTGGAATAATGTGAATGATTATAAATTGTATATATTTGAATGTTCTTGTTAGACATACTATGTTTAAGTGATGAATCTTTAGGAAAAGTGATATACGCACTTATTAACTGGTGATACTCTTTTTAATTGCAGAATTTAATAAAATTAGATTTATAAAAAAAGGAATGTGATAGTTTTAAACTAAAAGGATATTTGCTAATAATTGTGTTGCCTTTGTATGATGTTCTTTCTGGAGAATGTAAGAAGAATTTAACAAAAATGTTTCAATATTACTAATTTTTAATATCTACTGAGTAAATCAATTTATTTCCATTACAAAGAAGGAATAATCTCCAATATTATGTTTTGTCTAATACCAAGAATTGAAATGATGGTATACGGATAATTCATGATTTACTGCATTTAAAGCTTTATTTGTATGTTAGTATTATTTTCTGGGGTTAGATCAAGACCTTTATATAAACACAAGAGAATTGTGACTCATGTAGAAAGGAGTGCCATTTCTATTTAGAGAGACTATCACTTGTGTTTTACAGTTGCGCTTTGTTCAGAATACAGATATTAGTCTCTTCTGTGTTTTCTTTATCATAACATTCTCCATGGTGCTCTCCTGGATAAATTACAATGTGTTGTTATTAACTGACTATAGTTCTGCTTCATACTTTAGAAATGCATTTGATTATATCAATTAAATTAATTGATATTTTTAATATGAAAGTGTGAAAATGAAAGTCATTCAGTTGTGTCTGGCCTGTCAATCTCCTCTGTCCATGGAACTCTCCAGTCCAGAATACTGAAGTGGGTAACCATTCCCTTCTCCAGGGGATCCTCCTAACCCAGGTCTCCTGCGCTGCAGTCAAGTTTTCTTTACTGAGCCACCAGGGAAGCCCAAGAATACTGGAGTGGGTATTCTGGATCAAACCAGGGTCTCCTGCATTATAGGTTGATTCTTTACCAGCTAAGCTATGAGGGAAGCTCATAAGGTGCTTCAAACTCAGACTGAGATTCCATACCTTCTTTAGACAATTTTAGAATTTCATAAAATTTAGAGATTTAAAAGTTCTTTCTCCTGGGTTAATTTATTGTATTTTCCCATGGATCAGACTCATTTTAAAAGTTTTAACCATGTTAAAGTTAATATTATATGTTAGATCTCTCTGTACTATCTTTTAACACATTCATACATTGCAGATATCTATATTGTAGCCAGAAGCCACTAATTGATTACTACATGACATATTTTTAAGACGTTTGATATAAATTTCTATATAAGGGCCATGAGTTATTTTTTTTAATTTATAATTATAGGAAAAATAAATTTGGACCGTGTTGAAATAATATTGCTGAAAGGCTTTTGGAAGCAGTAGGAAAACACTCCATCTAACCCCAATTAGTCTTGTTTTCTACATTCAGTGCACTTCTGCTTTTCAACATATTCACTAAATAGGATGACAGAGAAAATTAATGTGGTTAGAAAGCAATTCAATAGCAAATATTTATGGCTATAATTGTTTTTTCCTGTCAAAATTTTCATAAAATTTGTCAGCTCTGATAAAAAGGTTCAAGGAGCATGGAAGCTGGGAAAAAGGCACACACACCTAAATTATACCTAAATTACACAATAGCTATGCTCCTTCAAAGTAACATGGAAGTCATTTTTTGGCAATTTAAATTATAATTTTATTGCTCTTGGTGAGTTCACTATGTCTCAGAATAAGTAAGCCTGATTATGAATCCAAATATTTTAATTCATATGTAAATGCTTATTAAAAAAAATTCCTTGTGGATTTAAAAAAAAAAACAACAACAACAAAAAGTTTATCCACAAGAAAAAAAGGCCACAGCTCCATCTCTATAGAGTTTCATCATTCTATTTTAATTATAAGAATGTCTTTCTGTCCCATTTTTTCCAAAACTCCCACAAATGAAAAATTTAGCAATAGTTTTATTTGTCTAAGGATGACTTTGTTGAAAATGTATGAAAAAGTGTTATGACATAGAGAACTGAATGGGTGAATTTAATTCAGATGACCATTATATCCTTCCCTTAGAAGAAATGGAATAGCGCTTATTGGCAACAAGAGTCCAAAGTACAGTACTTGGGTGCAATCTCAAAAATAACAAAATGACCTTGGTTTGTTTCCAAGGAAAACCATTCAGTATCACAGTAATCCAAGTCTATGTCCCAACTACGAATGCCAAAGAAGCTGAAGTTGAATGGTTCTGTGAAGACCTACAAGACCTTCCAGAACTCACATCAAAAAAAGAAGTCCTTTTCATCACAGAGGACTGGAATGCAAAAGTAAGAAGTCAAGAGATACCTGGAGTAACAGGCAAATTTGACCTTGAAGTACAGATTGAAGCAAGGCAAAGGCTAACAGAGTTTTACCAAAAGAATGCACTAGTCATAGAAAACACCCTCTTCCAACAACACAAGGAATGATTCTACACATGGAAATTGAAAATGGTCAATATCAAACTGAGATTGATTATATTCTTTGCAGCCAAAGATGGAGAAGCTCTACACAACAAAAACAAGACTGGGATCTGACTGTGGCTCAGATCATGGGCTCCTAATTGCAAAATTCAGATTTAAATTGAAGAAAGTAGGGAAAACCACTGGAGAAGGCAATGGCAACCCACTCCAGTACTCTTGCCTGGAGAATCCCATGGATGGCGAAGCCTGGTGGCTGCCATCTATGGGGTCGCACAGAGTTGGACACAACTGAAGCGACTTAGCAGCAGCAGCAGCAGCAGGGAAAGCCACTAGACCATTCAGGTATGACCTAAATCATATCCCTATGATTATACAGTGGAGGTGACAAATAGATTTAAGGGATTAGATCTGATAGACAGAGTACCTGAAGAACTATGGATGGATGTTCATAACGTTGTATAGGACAAGGTGACCAAAACCATCACCAAGAAAAAGAAATACAAAAAGGCAAAATAGTTTTCTACAGAAGACTTACAAATAGCTGAGAAAAGGAGAGAAGCAAAACGCAAAGGAGAAAAGGAAAGATATACTCATTCAAATGCAGAGTTCCAAAGAATAGCAAGAAGAGATAAGAAAACCTTAAGTGAACAATGCAAAGAAATACAAGAGAAAAATAGAACAGACTAGCAATCTCTTCAAGAAAATTAGAGATAGAAAGGGAACATTTCATGCAAAAATGGACACAATAAAGGACAGAAATGGTGAGGACCTAACAGAAGCAGAAAATAAGAAGAGGTGGCAAGAATACACAGAAGAACTGTACAAAAGAGGTCTCAATAACACAGATAACCACTACTGTGTGGTCACTCACCCAGAGCCAGACATCCTGGAGTATAAAGTCAAGTGGGCCTTAGGGAGCATTACTACCAACAAAGCTAGTGGAGGTGATGGAATTCCAGTTGAGCTATTTCATATCCTAAAAGATGATGGTGTTAAAGTGGTGCACTCAATATGCTGGTGAACTTGGAAAACTCAGCAGTGGCCACAGGACTGGAAAAGGTTAGTTTTTATTCCAGTCCCAAAGAAGGCAATGCAAAAAAAAAAAAAAGTTCAAAGTACAACAAGAGTCTGTATAAAGTGAAAAATCAGAGTAGGGTCAAGTTAAAGATGTGGGGCTTAAGTCCTAGAAAATTGCAGCTGGCAAAGTGTGTCTAAAGATTACACAAATGCTCACGAATCATACAGTTGCCAGATGTAAAAAGTTAAAACATAGAACATTCAGTTAAGTTAGAATCTCAAATAAACAACACGTAGTTTTTTCATATAAGTTTATCTCATGCAATGTTTGGGACTTACTTACACTGAAAAATTATGTGTTATTTATCTGAAATTGAAATTTAACTGAGCATCCTATATTTTATATGACATCCTTACTGTAAGAAAAACAGTTTTAGACATCTGTTCTTCTTGGAGAGCAAAGGACTGTTTGTTTTTAACAGTATTGATGGCCACATCTAACACCTACTCTTTACCATGAACTCTATTTCCTTTCCACCCACTTCACCTTCTCTTCAAAGCTGAAAGTACCTAAAACAGAAGCTAGCTTGAGGGGAGACCCTAGGAGAAAAAGAACAGGAACTAGCTTCCTCCTGCCCCTAAAGACAGCTGATTTCAAGCGCTCTACAGGCCTTGGCTAGTGGAGGGGGCTGCGGAAGTCAGGTCTCTGAAGGGAAACTTAAGTGCTGATAAATGTCTTAGCTTAGTTCATCTCTGTATCACTGTATAACTCAGAAAGAATGTAGGACTTACAGGCACTGCCAAGTTTTCCTCCAGAGGTAGATAAAATTACCCCCATTGTGAGAGACACAAAACATAAGGTTGGATTTCTGACATCCCATGTATTACACTTGTTCAGTATATCAAGCACATATGACAATAAAATATTTTGCAAATTTTATGTGCTTCAAGATTTCATGAGATTAATTCATTTAAAATAATAATTGTAAAAGGATAACTCAAAACTTAGTAATACTACTTATAAAGTATTTAAGTATCATTAAAAATATTATATTACTGAATATGAATAGCCCCACTATGTAACAAATTTATAATCTCTTTGTGTTACAGAGTTTTAGCTTCTTTATTGAAGTGTGATTACATTAAATAAAATTAAAAAATTTTAAGTGTGTAATTTGATGTACTGCCATTTGGATCAGAATATTTTAAAAATCTAATGAAAACTGTTATTTCATATATGCAGGGACAAAGATTTTTTTCTACACAATTTTAGGGTGTTTTATCACTCATTCAAAATTTTTGCTTAAAGTTTTTTCCTGCAGACTGACTGTTAATTATTCAAGACAATGACTTTACAAATGTATTATACTTATATATCTAAATTTCTTGAGATTGGACCAAATATTTATTTTATTAATTGATCAATTTATTTTAACTGGAGGATAATTACTTTACAATATTGTGATGGTTTTTGCCATACATCTACATGAATCAGCCACAGGTATACATGTGTGCCCCCACCCCCACCATCCTGAACCTCCCTCCCATCCCCTTCTACTCTATTCCTCTGGGTTGTCTCAGAGCACTGGCTTTGGGAGCCCTGTTTCATGCATCAAACTTGCACTGGTCGTCTATTTTACATATGGTAACATACATGTTTCAATACTATTCCCTCAAAGCATCCCACCCTCACCTTCTTGTGCCAAATATTTATAAATATTAGTGTTAATGTTTTAATGAACGTTAACTATGAATGCTATATTCTCATCTACTTGATTAGCAATAGAATGCTATTAGAATATACTCATATAATTTTTTTTTAGATGTAGATTTATGTTTTCCATATTTCAATGGGGATTCCTACTTAGAACTGACTTTTTTACAACCCTGGAGAAGGAACATAACAGAATCATTAACATCTACTTGAGTATAACAACAAAGGCTTTGAATGGTACAATTCCCTACAGAGAGTATTAAAAGTTTGACCTTCTGTATTTCATGTTTCTTTCTCAAATGTTAACCTACTAAATTACTGAAGTATTCATTTAAATGTTTGGGAGAAACCTTTCTAGCCCAGTGTATGAAGTAATACTAAAGTGAAATGTTGGTTCTTTCTAGTTTTCTTTAGAATTTCTTCAATTTATGAGTTAGTTATGAATCACGACTTACAAACAGGCTCTGAACCAGCAAGAAAGATATAGCGAGCATATGTAAGTGATGGCATATGGCTATAGCAGGGAAACAGTAATGTGGAAAATGTTTCAGATGGCACATTTTTGTAACATAAATAACCAAACATGAAATGTATTCATGCTTGGTAACTTGGAAAAAGGCATTTCAAACATGGTATTCATTTAAAAATTGGGAAAATTCCTATTACTCTTAAAGCACTATCATAAAATTAGCTGTCTTTAAAAAAATAGTATTAACAATATTTTTTTTAAGGAAATACTTCCATGTGCAGGGTTCTCTACCTTATGGTCTCTGACATTTATGGATGAATACCACTAAAGTGTGTTGCTTGCAGTGTTTCAAATGTGACAATTGCTTTCTCTCTTTTGAAATGAATATACCATACTTCAAATACTTCCCTACGTTGGAGATGTTATGTCTTCAGTACTTGGTCCGATGATCCATTTCAAGGCAACTCATTTCCCAAGTAAGTTTCTCATCTACTTTAAAGTATTTTGGAAACTGATTCATCATTCTGTACTTTTAAACACAATTTAACCTCTTTTGTTATTTGAATATGAGAAAAATTCTTTAAAGTAGCATTTTTGGAAAACGAGATACAGTTAAAAGTTTTGAACATTAAGTTAAAACTGAGAATTTCTGTTATATTTTAGAAAGAAATTAACTTGTCAAAATTATGTCAGCCTTGTTTATTTCCCAGGAGTGTAAGCACTCATGTTTAAGTAATGGCTTTAGAATACTTGATTATGTTACAAGAGAGAAGATTTAAAAAAAAAGAAAAACTGAGTTTTATATGGGAAACCTAAGTGGTATTAGTTGACCATGAAATTTGGAGGTAATAGTGCATTGCTGGAGAAACAAAAAAATCAAAACCTAGAACAAAGGAGACAAACATTACACTTTAAAGCCACAAAGAAAGCAAAGTGATTTTCTGGCTTTGCAATGTTTTGAATTACATAGACTTGGAAGGTTAAAAAGTGTGTTTTAACCATCTAAAAACAGCTTATAGCCAAAGAAACAACCAACCTATGGGAATTCCCTTCCTCTGGTCTTATGCTGCAGGCCCAGTTCCATACTGTCACTCAAAGTGCTCTTTTTGAAGGCTATGAAGGTACATGCCATGTGTGCTTGCTCTGTTCAGGCTGGTGCTCTAAACGGGTAAACCCAAGCTGACATCAGTGTCATACGAGGACTTTTGTCTTTTGTAGACAATGACCTACCAAAAGTCAAATGAGAGATTATTAGTGAGAAAAAGTGCCCATGGAATGACAAACAGCCTGTATCTTTGTCTCACATAATTGTTGCTGTCACTGTGATGGATACACAGAAGAACTGTACAAAAAAGATCTTCATGACCCAGATAATCACGAAGCTGTGACCAGTCATCTAGAGCCAGACATCCTGGAATGTGAAGTCAAGTGGGCCTTAGGAAGTATGACTCTGAGCAAAGCTAGTGAAGGTGATGGAATTCCAGTTGAGCTATTTCCAATCCTAAAGATGATGCTGTGAAAGTGCGGCATTCAATATGCCAGCAAATTTGGAAAACTCAGCAATGGCCACAGGACTGGAAAAGGTCAGTTTTCATTCCAATCCCAAAGAAAGGCAATCCCAAAGAATGCTCAAACTACCACACAATTTAATTTGTCTCATGCGCTAGTAAAGTAATGCTCAAAATTCTCCAAGCCAGGCTTCAAAAATATGTGAACCGTGAACTTCCAGATGTTAAAGCTGGTTTTAGACAAGGCAGAGGAACCAGAGATCAGATTGCCAACATCTGCTGGATCATCAAAAAGCAAGAGAGTTCCAGAAAAACATCTATCCCTGCTTTATTGACTATGCCAAAGCCTTTGACTATGTGGATCACAATAAACTGTGGAAAATTCTGAAAGAGATGGGAATACCAGACCACCTGACCTGCCTCTTGAGGAATCTGTATGTAGGTCTGGAAGAACAGTTAGAACTGGACATGGAACAACAGACTGGTTCCAAATAGGAAAAGGAGTATGT
Organism: Bos indicus; assembly: GCF_029378745.1. NCBI lineage: Eukaryota > Metazoa > Chordata > Mammalia > Artiodactyla > Bovidae > Bos > Bos indicus. The sequence continues at coordinate 1,226,490 of NC_091768.1, read as the reverse complement.
CAAGGCTGTATATTGTCACTCTGCTTATTTAACTTATATGCAGATTACATCATGAGAAACTCTGGGCTGGATGAAGCACAAGCTGGAATCAAGATTGCTGGGAGAAATATCAATAACCTCACATATGCAGATGACACCACTGTTTTGGCAGAAAGCAAAGAAGAGCTAAAAAGCCTCTTGATGAAATGGAAAGAGAAGAGTCAAAAAGTTGGCTTAAAGCTCAAAATTCAGAAAACTAAGATCATGGCATCCGGTCCCATCACTTCATGGGAAATAGATGGGGAAACAGTGGCAGACTTTATTACTGGGGGCTCCAAAATCACTGCAGATGGTGATTGAAGCCATGAAATTAAAAGACACTTAATCCTTGGCAGAAAAGTTAGAAAGCATATTAAAAAGCAGAGACATTACTTTGCCAACAAAGGTCCATCTAGTCAAGGCTATGATTTTTCCAGTGGTCATGTGTGGATGTGAGAGTTGAACTGTAAAGAAAGCTGAACACTGAAGAATTGATGTTTTTGAACTGTGATGTTGGAGAAGACTTTTGAGAGTCCCTTGGACTACAAGGAGACCCAACCAGTCCATCCTAAAGGAAATCAGTCCTGGGTGTTCATTCGAAGGAGTGATGTTGAAGCTGAAATTCTAATACTTTGGCCACCTGATGGAAAGAACTGACTCATTTGATACGACCTGATGCTGGGAAAGATTGAAGGCAGGTGAAGAAGGGGACCCAGAGGATGACATGGTTGGATGATATCTCCAATTAATGGACATGAATTTGGGTAAATTCCAGGAGTTGGTGATGGACAGGGAGGCCTAGCCTGCTGCCATCCATGGGGTCGCAAAGAGTCAGACATGACCGAGCAGCTGAACTGAAATGACTGAGCTGAAGATCTCATTTGTGTAGTTCTTCTGTGTATTCTTGCCACTTCTTCTTAATATCTTCTGCTTCTGTTAGGTCCATACCATTTCTGTCCTTTATTGTGCCCATCTTTGCTTGAAATGTGCCTTTGCTATCTCTAACTTTCTTAAAGGGATCTCTAGTCTTTCCCATTCTATTGTTTTCCACTATTTTGTTGGATATATCACTTAGGAAGGCTCCCTTGCCTCTCCTTGCTATTCTTGGGAACTCTGTTTTCAAGTGGACATAACTTTCCTTTCCTCCTTTGTCTTTTGCTTGTCTTTTTTTCTCAGCTATTTGTAAGGCCTCCTCAGACAACCACTTTGCCTTTTTGCATTTCTTTTTCTTGGGGGTGATTAACAAACTTCTGTCCACAGTTTTCCAAGTACTGTATCTAATCCCTTGAATCTATTGGTCACTTTCACTGTATAATCTTAAGGGATTTGATTTAGGTCATGCTAGAATGGTTTAGTAATATTATGTGTAGAATCAATTAAATGTTGTGAGGAAATTAAAACAGATGTTTCATATTAGATTGTAACAGAAAATTTTGGTTTGATTTTTGGTTTTTGCATGTATAGGGGAATTTGCTTTTTGTTTTGCTAATTTTTCTATTCCTGAACATATTAGCAAAAACTGAATTTCTTTTCACAAACATTTGTTGATCATTTGTACTTTGTATCATCAACTATTAAAGGGAAAAAAAATAAATATCAGGTTGATTAGTCAATGCCAACTTTGAATTATATTCCTCGTTCAAAACTGTAGATTTATCTCAATTTGCTTCAACTAACTGATCTTGAAAATGAACAAAAGAGAAATAAACCTTGAACCCTCATGGGGTTACAGTAAAATTCCTTCAAAAGGATAGTTTTAAAAGAACTCTCTGTGGGAGAGAGACAGCTTTGAGAACAGTAGTCAAGATAGGAAAGAAAGCTTTTGAAACTGCCACTGAACAATTCAGAATTCAAGAGTCCAGCAGAGGAGCTGCTGATATGTCACGGGGTGGGGGCGGGGCACATAGAACCCTCTGTTTGTACTACCAGGGGATGGTGCCTGGTCAGCAAGCAGCACCAGTCAGGTTTTGTCATGGGGCCCATTACCATGCAGGTTAATCCATCCTGTGCTTTTACTTTGAGAGGAAAGAAGCAGGCCTTTGGAAGGATATGATCTGAGAACTAGGCACAGACATCTGACTGAGTTGCTGGAAGAAATTCCATGAGCAGCTCTAGTAGGAGAACAGAATTCGGAAATAATTTTTCTTATTAGTGCTTGCATTAAGAAAGAGAGTAAAAGGACTGGTCTTAGGAACTTATTCCTGGTAGGAATTGATAGAACAGATAAAATTACTGGGGCCTCCTTTTTGGTGTATCTAGGAAGGAATGATGGAGAAGGAAATGATAACCCACTCCAGTATTTGTGCCTGGAGAATCTACAGTCCATGGGGTCACAAGAGTCAGGCACAATTTAGTGACTAAAGAGAGAAAGAGAGAGAGAGAGAGAGGAAGGATTGAAAGAAGAGATTTTTTTATATTACTGAAGAGAAGAAAATTAAACTTTAAGATTAAAATTAAACAGAATCATAACCTGTCTTTCTCTATAAAATGACTCCCAGAAGAACACACAATATCTTTATTAGATATCTTTCATGTCAAGGCCAATGAAATCCCACACTACTTCCTGACACTATATTAAAAACATCTTTGCCTATAGAAAGTTTGCTATGTTTTTTTTAATCAGTTTTACAACATGTACTATAAACATCCTTGAATATCTTTGCCCCTCCTTACTAGCTCCTGATGGAGCTTGGAAAGAGTGGAGTTGAGGACAGGGGTGGAAGAAGTCATGCATTACCATTCATAAAATACACAAACACTGCTTTAATTGTAACATTGTTTCTGATAGCAAAATCAAATTCAACAAATTTTGACTGAGTGCCTGTAAAGTGCACCTCACTCTGCTAGGCCCTACGGGGTATTTAGATGAATAAGATATGGTCTGTGTCCTATATCTAATCATTCAATGGAGAGATCCTATGAGCCTAACTCCATGAGAGAGCTAACTGTGAAGATTTTCTAACAGCAGTACACAGTAAGAACAAGCACTGAGTGGAGATTCACCATACCAGGAATCTGGGCTTATGTTTCTTCTCTAACTAGGGAATATCTCATTTTCCCAGTTGGATTTTACATCTATTTCACCTACCCACTCAAGTACTTCAACCACAGCATAGATATATCAACACCTGATTAGAATAGTTCTTAAAGTTCTGTTTGTGAGTTACTCAACTTTGATAGTTGCAATAAAAAATTAGTAGTAATTGAAACTTTACTTTAGGAAATCATTCTGTTAACCATCGCTATACTTTCTTCCAACAAAAGGACATAGATTTTCAAGGTTTAGTCAAAACAGAGCTTGAATCAAACATAATTTTTTTCCTTAGGTCTACTTCAACAATCAAGAGCAGAATGGGGGTTGGTAAATTTTTCTGTAATAACCAGAGAGCAAACTTTTTTGCAGGCCAGACAGTGTCTGTCACAAATGCTCAGCTCTGCCAGTGTAACCTGAAAGTGGCCATAAAGAAAGTAAATAAATCAATGTTGGGTTCCAAAAACATTCTTTTACAAAACCAGATGGAAAAATTTGGTCCATGGGTGAAAGTTTGCCAAGCCTTGACCTAGAACAATATGATTCATTAAGCATCCCTTTAAAGAGAAGAATTGTGTTAAGGACAATTAGATTGATTCTATTTCTATGACTAAATTTTATGAAGAAATAAATCAGTGAGCAATTCAACTCTGCTTCCTATATTATTACAAAGGGAATGGACCAATAAGGAACAAGTTCACTTCTGGTAGACAGAGGAAGGGGCAGAAAGAAATGAATGAGCCCAGTCAGGACTGAATTTCCAGCCATGCTCAGTTCAAGAGCAGTGTGATCTGTGATTAGGAAAATTACTGCGGAGCTGCTCCTCATGGCTCTGTCATTTGGCACATTACTGAACATCTCTGTAAAATGGAATCCTATTAATAATGACAATGCCAAAGATGTTTAAATAGTTATTGTTAGGATTGAGAGAGTTACCATATTTAATGTGCTTAATACTGTGGTTGAGCACACAATAAATTGCATAAGAGCTCAAACACTCTATTCAGATAGGCTTCAATCTCTCCTTCCTCATGCATTCCTGATGAGGACTCTAGGAATGGGAGACCCAGGATATTTTGTTTGAATGAATGTCACTCATGTTGCATCTGTTTGGTAGACATATCCACCATGAAAAAGAAGAATTTGACCATGAAAAATTCTAAATCAGAAATGCTACAGTAGTGGGATGAAATTGGTATAATATTTAGTTTCCATTCTTATCCATTTCTTCCAAATGAAGATGCATTTCCTCTAAGACTCTCCTTTACTGATTAAGCACAGCTACCAGGCTTGGAAAAATTAAAATAGGTTCTCTTTAAATTTCATAAACTGTCCCACTCTGCAGCATGTGGGAAACAAGGAATAATTAGGTATGCATGCCAGCCTGCCTGAAGGCTCCTTTGCCCTTTTCAGAGCTTCTCTGCATGTTGTCTGTCCAGGGACCAGCCAGCTCACCCCAACCACATCCTAGATAAATATCACTGCCCACGTTGCTACCTGTGCTCCATGCTATCTGCAAACCCTGAACTGCTGAGGTTGCTGTTGGTTTGCTTCTGTGGACAAATACAGGACTTTCAGGACAGCAAAAGTGGAGTCCTAGAGCTGCAGCAAGAGCCTGTGTTCAACAGAGAACTCAGGGCAAACTTGGAGAACAGTCTTTATCACATTCACCCAGGTGGCAGGCACCGGGGAGGAAGAGATCATCAGCTGCTGGCACAGGCAGTTCCGATTCAAGTGTACAGAGGGGAAAAAATTACCCAAGACTTGAGCCCAAGTTTAGTTATGAGCCAGCTGTACAACATAGAGTCAATCAATTAAACTTCCTGTATTTCTGACTACAAGCAAGCAGGTGTAAATTTTACAATCAAATTCACAAAGTTTGAAACAATGTACATAAACGTGTTCTGAAAAATACAAAGTACCATGAAAATTGTGTGTGTGTGTGTGTTTATGGGACATGGTATTATAGAAATCCATGTCACTTTATGGAAATTTTTTAATTTGACTACCTGTATACCTGATTTAAGAAACATATTATCTGTATTCATCACCATCAATTCTATAAGTTTTATTTTAATTCAATTCAATTAATTTAATTCAATTTAATTCAATTCTATGAGTTTTAATTTTATTTCAATTCTATGAGTTTTATTTTAATTCAAAATGATGATGGTGAATCTCTTCTTATCACTTGTTTATACATGATCTCATATCAAGCTGTCATTCATGTTTGGGAGCATTTATAAGAATAGTTCAAATAGAGAAAAACTCATTTTTAGTGGAAGTAGTAAACCATATAATTATATAAACCATAAATACCTTCAATATTTCAGTGAAGTGATGAAGTATTGATGCTTAGAAAATTGCATATCTATAACCCAATTCAATATACAAGCAAACCAACTTTTTTTTTAAAATTGAGTAGGCTATCATTCTTTCTCTTTGACTTATTTCATTATTATTCCTTTCTTATGAAATTAATAACATATGCATGTGCAATATATACTGTGATATATTTAAATATGTACTATATACACAAAACACATAAATTTTACTCAAGATTATTAGAATTATCTCTTGAAAAGAGCTGTATAGAAACTAGAATCCACTGTTTTACAAATAAAAATTACATTTCTTCATTTTAAGTAGCATTTCTTATAGTTAATAAATCTTAATTGGGTAACAAATCAATAATTTCATTAAGATAAACAAAATTTCATAATTTTAGACTTTATAGAATTTCAAAATATTTTCTGGATAAATATCCAAAAAAGCTCAATACATTAAAGATTTATTGAAACAAATTATTACACAACTTAAAAGCATAAAGAATTATTTCAGAAAAAAATAGGTTCATTTTTCTGTATTAATCATTAAGCATCTTTTCAGTGAAGCAACCGAATGACATTTTTTTTTATGGTAGTAAGCATATAGGATTTATTAGAGAGAAGGAAAGTACAAAGTTCTCAGCATAGACACTGAGAGCAGGTAAAGAGTCCCCCAAAAGGCAAGGATTACAGCAGATTTATATCGTTGCCAGTATTAATCTGTACATTTGTGTTGGCTGCCATCCTTAAAATATGTTATTTCTAACCAATCAGTTTAAAGGTCAAAGTGTTTAACTTAACATCAGAATGACTTAAGCAACAGAATGACTTTTCTTCAATGGCTTAATAATGAACTCTTCTAGAGTGTTCAACTCCTGTCCAAAGGTAGCATGAACTGGGATAAAATGGAGAAAGAGATACAGGAGAGATTCATATTTGCTTTTTACCTTTGGGTTCAGTGAGCAATGATGAACTAAATTCAATGTGGCATATGGATTACTCAATCCTTAAGGTATAATATAAAAATGTATCTAAGAGTTGTCATTACTTATAATTTTCTTTAATATTTCTATTTGAAAATCTTATATTTTAGTACTCATTTACTAATTGTAACTAATTTTTCAATTCTAAAAGTCAAATATTTTAACATAATTGTGTTTGAAGTATAATGTCTTTAGTACTGTTTGTGAAAACTAAAGAATTCCTCTAAGTTTTGTGATACAAAATTAAATGATTCAGAAGTGAAGGTGCCAATCAAACATTAAGACTCATATTCGTTGAATAATTTACTGTTAAATCATGTAAATATATCAGTAGATGCAGGTCTTCCATTTCCAAACCCACCATTACATGTTACTAGCAAATCTGAATTTCTTTATGGGATTTCCCTAGTAGCTCAGAGAGTAAAGAATTTGCCTATAATGTGGGAGACATGGGTTTGATTCCTGGGCTTGGAAGATCCCCTGGGAAATGAACTGGCTACCCACTCCTGTATTCTTGCCTAGAGAATTCCATGGACAGAGGAGCCTCGCAAGCTATAGTCCAAGGGGTTGCAAAGAGTCAGACACCATTGAGTGACTTTCACTTTCACTTTCACCATTATATAGTAATAAATTGCTTATTAATAAAGCAGTATAATGAATCAAAACCTATTACTCTTTAGCAGACTATAGGCAGAACTGAGCTTAACTGTTTATTTTTATTTTCATTCTTATTACCTATATGAAAGCAGCCTTAATCATGTATTATAATACCAGGTACCTATGGTTCACAGTGGGATGTTGATATGCTTAGAAGGCATGCATCACTGAGTCAAAGGACATGAGTTTGAGCAAGCTCCGGGAGTTGGTGATGGACAGGGAGGCTTGGCATGCTGCAGTCAATGGGGTCACAAAGAATTGGACAGGACTGAGCAACTGAACTGAACTGAACTGAACTGAAACTTAGATAAGACTGTTCATCCTTGTCAGTGATGTTAATGGCTGAGCTTCATTTATAAGCAACTTATTCCTGCATGGTGCTACATAAATCTTGCTTAAAGTACATAATCAATTTTTAAAATTCAGTTTTTGAAGCTTTGAAAAACAAACCCGTGCATGTGGCACAACAGTTTGACCTAAATGTTCAGTTCTGTTCCATATTGCTCTATATACCATATTTCTAAGTTGTATCTCAAAAATACATCTGAAATGGTAACATAAAGCAATTTATAAATATACTAAACAATATAAACTTCTGAGTAAAAAGAGTGGATGGAGCAGGGTACAGAGTGTCCATTTGTGCATAATAAAATAAACCATCCTCCCCCCTGCCAAAAGGATTAGGGTGGAGAACAGGCTAACAATTCAAGAGAGAAGAACAAACCAATGTCATTTTATGACACAACCTTTTATGTATTCAAGAGCAGAAAACACAAGATGCTGGTACAGAGGTCAATATTCTAAATGTGCTCCCATTTCCCCTAACTGCCTCCTCCCAGTAAAAAGAGGAGTTAAAAATAATACTATAATAAAAAGTTTAATTATACTCTCAAATTCAAAAGAAAAACAGCCTGAGAAATTGATCAGGAAGTCATGGGTAAAATAAGGGAAAAACACTAAAAATAAAAGCCTAAAGAACTGCCAATGGATCTCAGGAGAGGTAGAAAAGGTAAAAGTGCATTTTTCTCTGTTGGGCAGGGGCTAATTTGGAGAATTGTTTAGATGAAGCCCTCAGAAATATGATAAAAATTTGGATGGACTGAGTGTACTCTAGTAAGGAACATTTAGGATGATCTCAAAAGAATGATTTTCAACTATGTTTACCCTGTCCTTTGCTACTCATATTTCATACTTATATCTTTTTTAATTTATGTATTTTTGATTGGAGGATAATTGCTTTACAATATTGTGTTGGTTTCTGCTGTACATCAACATCAGTCATAGGCATATGTATGTCCCCTCCCTCGGGAACCTCCCTCCCAACTCCCACCTCATCCCTGCTTCTAAATTATCACAGAGCAACAGAGCACTCTGTTACACAGCAAATTCCCACTGGCTATCTGTTTTACTTATGGCAATGCATATGTTTCAATGCTACTCTCTCTATTTGCCTTACCCCCTTCATCCCCCACTGAGTCCACAAAAGTATTGTCTATGTCTATGTCCATTGCTGCTCATGATTAAATCTTTAGTGCTGTTCTTTTGTCCAGTTTGTTTGCTTACTTCTGCAATATTGATTTACTCTATTTTATATTTTCATTTTGTGTTATTCTTTTACTGGATTTATAGTCTCAATAGGTTCTATAGCTTGGAGCACTCATGGAATATCTGTTTCTATTTTTTAGATATCAGTCTATCTTGTAGATTGTATTTTTTAGACATCTGTTTCTATTATTTAGATACCAATCTGATCTCACTGCTATAAGATTCTTTAATTGTATTTTGAATTCTTCCTTGTTTTTCTTCCCAATCTTGATTGTCTGTGATGGTGGGCATTGCTGTCCAGTTTAAGATTTCTAACTTGCTTAATACCAGGGGAACTAATTCACATTGCATTTGATGAAATTTTTCTCCTTGAAGTTGATTTTCATTTTATTTACTCTAATATAATGTGAATCATTTCTCCTGATGTACCTAATAATTTCAGAAACTGAAATTAGCTTATTTTCCTTTGTTAAAGGACACTTCAAAAAGACATATAAAATGAGCTCAAGTCAAAGATTTTATTTAACATATAATTAATGATGAAACTGGTAAGACATTATAGCCAGTGCAAAGGAAAATTCAAGGAGTAAAGTAAAACTTGCCAAAAGATGGAAAGCAGTTTTAGGGTAATAAGCAATTGCATTTTACTAGACACAATTAGTTTGCATTCTATAGACAAGAATTATTTCAAATATTATTCATTTTCTCCAACTTCAGTTCAGTTCAGTTCAGTTCAGTAGCTCAGCCGTGTCCAACTCTTTGTGACCCCATGATTTGCAGCATGCCAGGCCTCCTGTCCATCACCAACTCCCAGCTCAAAGATAAAAGTGACAAGAAGCTGAATGGATGAGCTAGAATTTTTCTTTCATATTTTAATTTCTTTCACAATCTTTTCTGGCACTTTTCTCTGAACCATTCTTGAGATCTGAGTGTTGTTTTATTCCATTCTTGTAGAGCCTGAGGCTTAAACCTCATGGCATTCTTGCTGAGATGTTAAAGAAACACTTATCTGAGATTAAGCAATACCTTTGAGCATTATGTTACCTTTGGCAATACCTTTGGCATTGCCATTCTTTGAGATTGGAATGAAAACTGACATTTTCCAGTCCTATGGCCACTGTTGAGTTTTCCAAATTTGCTGACATATTGAGCAGCACTTGAACAGCATCATCTTTTCGAATTTGAAAAAGCTCAGCTGGAATTCCATCACCTTCACTAGCTTTGTTCATAGTGATGCTTCCTAAGTCCCACTTGAATTCACATTCCAGGATGTCTGACTCAGGGTGAGTGATCACACCATAGTGGTTATCCAGATCATTAAGATAATTGTTTAATATCTTAAAAGATATCTTTTTCAAGAAGATATTAAGTTCTTCTTTGTATTCTTGTCACCTCTTCTTAATCTCTTCTGGTTCTTCAGGTCCATACCATTTCTGTCCTTTATTGAGCCCATCTTTGCATGAAATGTTCCCTTGGTATCTTTAACTTTCTTGAAGAGATCTCTAGTCTTTCCCATTCTATTGTTTTCCTCTATTTCTTTGCATGGATCACTTATGAAGGCTTTCTTCTCTCTCCTTGCTCTTCTTTGGAACTCTGCATTCAGATGGATATATCTTTCCTTTTCTCCTTTGCCTTTCACTTCTCTTTTCTCAGCTGTTTGTAAGGTCTCCTAAGGTAATGATTTTGCCTTGTTGCATTTCTTTTTCTTGGGGGTGGTTTGATCACTGCCTCCTGTACAATGTTATGAACCTCTGTCCATAGTTCTTCCAGTACTTTATCAGATCTAATCCCTTGAATCTATTTGCCACTGCCACTGTATAGTCATAAGGGATTTAACTTAGATCATACCTGAATGCCCTGGTGATTTTCCTTGCATTCTCCAATTTAAGTCTGAGTTTTGCAATAAGGAGTTTGTGACCTGAGCCACAGTCAGTTTCTGGTCTAGTTTCACTCTATGTTGTTTCTTTTAAATTGATTGAACTGTAATACAGATATTATTCAAATTTATCCAGATTCCTGAGTATCTTCACAACCGTTTCAGGTTTCCATAATATCTAGTTTTTTTGTTTGTTTGTTTGTTTTTTACCTAAACTAAGCCATTTGTCTTTTTCACTGTAGTGATGTTTTTACTGATGATACAAAGGTCAGAATGGATGAAGCTTCTGGCAATGGCCCCGAATTGTATTTGTTCATTTTATTCTACTCCACTATGGACTCAAAGTACAAATAGACACAGAAATATCCTTAAATGGTGCAGGAAAATGAATTCACTTTTTAAAATTCTCAATCCTTGTGTGTGAAACTCTAATTTTCTATGTATAAAAGGTGAAGTATACATAAAGCAAGTCTGTTACATACTATTGATACATGTTGCACAATAAAGTACAATAACTTATTTGAGGAAAAGACCATGTGCATCTTTTAAGTTGCTAATTGAAGCAGCTACAATGAAACTATGATGTGAAAAATGACTAAAAGATAACCTATAATTACTTAGAGTTGTGTATTTTACAGTATTTTTTTCAAAAATTAACAAAGTAAGCTTATTATTTTAAGTTAAGCACTAACAATATCTGTTGACAATGATAAAACTCAAGTTTCTTAAGAAAAATTGCAGTTTTAGTAAACTTACCTTCTCTATGATAAGCTTCAAAATTTCCCAGTACTGTCTGATGAGTTCAGTAGTTATATCAATGAATTTTTTGTTTGTTTGTTTTTTGTTTTTTTAATTTTATTTTTTAAACTTTACATAATTGTATCAGTTTTGCCAAATATCAAAATGAATCCATCACAGGTATACATGTGCTCCCCATCCTGAACCCTCCTCCCTCCTCCCTCCCCATACCATCCCTCTGGGTCGTCCCAGTGCACTAGCCCCAAGCATCCATTTTTTTAAAAAATATATTATATAGTAAAATATATCAACATTTAAAAGATTTATTCAGCCTATGAACTAACGTTTTTCAAGTAGTTAATGCACGATATTATAAAATCATGCACAAGTAGAATACCCATTCAAAGTGCAAGAAAGACCAATGGAATTTTAATATAACAGAGTATGTAGTGAGAAGGCAATGGCAACCCACTCCAGTACTCTTGCCTGGAAAAGCAAGAAAAGTGGGTCCTCCTGGATCAAAGAGCCTGGTGGGCTGCAGTCCATGGGGTCACGAAGAGTTGAACATGACTGAGCAACTTCACTTTCACTTTTCACTTTCATGCATTGGATAAGGAAACGGCAACCCACTCCAATGTTCTTCCCTGGAGAATCCCAGGGACGGGCAAGCCTGGTGGCCTGCCGTCTCTGGGGTCACACAGAGTTAGATATGACTGAAGCGATGCAGCTGCAGCAGCAGCAGCAGCAGTAGCAACCATTAACATAGTTTCAGATTCCTCTATGCAACTAAACTTTAAGGAATTACTATTTGTCCAATTTGTCTGTATTTAAAAAGCTACTAAACTAGTCCTTTCTTTCCGACTACATTCTTTGTGAGGCTAGAATGCCTATACATCAACCAAAGCAACAATTTGCAACAGATTGAATACAGATGTAGATATAAGAATCCATCTGTCTTTTATTAAGCATTACACTAAATATATTTGCAAAAGTATAGAATAATACTTCTCCTCTGATTATTTCATTTTTGTTTTGGAAAATGCAATGCTTTTCACAAAATATGTTTATTTAGGTTATAAGTCATAGATTTTACTATTACTTTTAACTAAACTAATCGGAAAATACTTGAAAACTTTCTCAGTTTTAAATTCTAATCCAGTTAAGTATTAAGAGATAGAAACCGTGTAAACCAAAGCTTTTGGAACTTCTCAGTAGATTTTAAGTATGCTAAATGGTACTTCAGATGGTAAAGAAACTGCCTGCAGTGCAAGAGACTCAGGTTTTATCCCTGAGCCAGGAAGATCCCCTGGAGAAGAAAATGGCAACCCACTTCAGTCTTCTTGCCTGGAGAATTCCATGGACAGAAGAGCCTGGTGGATGATAGTCCATGAAGTCACAAAGAGTCAAACACGATTGAGCAGCTAACTTTTTACTTTCCACTTTCAAAGTGTTCTTAGACCTAAAAGTTTGAAAACTACTGATATAATGTAATTTTCATTTTTAAATCCATGCAAAATATGATTTTCTTTCAATAAAAAGAAAAAAACTTTTCTACATATTCATCTATCCAGTTATCTACCTTCATATCTATGGAAGTGTTCACCAAATATTAATGCTGGTCATTTATTTTTTATTTATGGAAGTACAGTTGATTTACAAAGTTGTTACTTTCATGTGTACAGAAAATTAATTCAGTTATATTCTCTTTCAGATTCTTCTCCTTTGTAAGTTATTAAAAGATATTTAATATAGTCCCTTGTGTTATACAATAAGTCCTTGTTGTTTATCTTTTATATGGTAGTATTTATATGTTATTACCAAAGTCCTAATGTATCCCCCCAACTTTTCCCCTATCCTGTTTTATATTCTATGTCTATGAATCTATTTCAGCTTTGTAAATAAGTTTAATTGTATCATTTTTTTTTTTTTTTAGATTCCACACATAATTGATGTCTTATATTTGGCTTTGTCTGGCTTACTTCACATAGTATGATAATTTCAAGTGAAAAAGTTAGCTTAAAACTCAACATTCCAAAAACTAAGATCATGCCATCCAGTCCCATTACTTCATGGCAAATAGATGGGGAAACAATGGAAACAGTGACAGACTTGATTTTTGGGGGGGGGGGGGGCTCCAAAATCACTGTGGATGGTGAAAGCAGCCATGAAATTAAAATATGCTTGCTCCTTGGAAGAAAAACTATGACCAAACTAGACAGAATACTAAAAAGCAGAGACATTACTTTGCTGACAAAGGTCTGTCTAGTCAAAGCTATGGTTTTTCCAGTAGTCATGTATGGATGTGGGAGTTGGACTGTAAAGAAAGCTGAGTGCTGAAGAATCAATGCTTTTGAACTGTTGTGTTGAAGACTTGAGAGTCCCTTGGACTGCAAGGAGACCCAACCAGTCAATCTTAAAGAAAATCAGTCCTGAATATTCATTGGAAGGACTGAAGTTGACACTGAAGCTTCAATAATTTGGCCACTTGATACAAAGAGCTGGCTCACTGGGAAAGACCCTGATGCTGGACAAGATGGAAGGCAGGAGGAGAAGGGGATGACAGAGGATGAGAAGATTGGATGGCATCACTGACTCAGCGGACATGAGTTTGAGCAAGCACAGGGAAGCCTGGCGTGCTGCAGTCCATGGGGTTACAAAGGGTCAGACACAACTGAGTGACTGAACTGAAATTATATATGTCTGATTTATCTGTCAATGGACACATATGTTAATTCTATGTCCTGGCTATTGCAAATACTGTTGCAGTGACATTGGGGCACATGTATCTTTTCAAATTGTGGTTTTCGCTGGATATATGATCAGGAGTAGGATTGCAGTATCAAACAATAGCTCTACTTTTAGTTTTGTGAGTAACCTCCATACTGTTCTCCACAGTGACTGTTCTAATTTACATTCCTGGCAACAGTGTAGGAGGGTTCTCTTCTCTCTACACACTCTCCAATGTCTAATCACTTCTGACAGTTGTACTTTCAGTTTTTAGTGCACTTTCATGTTTATTTTTTATATTGCTTGAGTAAAAAGTAAACAATAAAAGCATTATCTTAAATGTATATATTCACAAAAATAAGTAAATGTTAAAAAGAATAGAGTGGGGATACTAGAAATTTAAAAATATATATTCTATAAATATCTGAGAATTCAATAAAAACATCATGAGAATTACTTGCTTTGAT